>NC_092379.1:7462271-7642271 GCF_030028105.1 Mobula birostris | reverse complement strand
TTTGTAAATGTCCTGAATAGTGGGAAGTTCACATCTACAGATGCGCTGGGCTGTCCGCACCACTCTCTGCAGAGTCCTGCGATTGAGGGAAGTACAGTTCCCATACCAGGCAGTGATGCAGCCGGTCAGGATGTTCTCAATTGTGCCCCTGTAGAAAGTCCTTAGGATTTGGGGACCCATACCAAACTTCTTCAACCGTCTGAGGTGAAAATGGTGCTGTTGTGCCTTTTTCACCACACAGCCGGTGTGTACAGACCACGTGAGATCCTCGGTGATGTTTATGCCAAGGAACTTAAAGCTGTTCACCCTCTCAACCCCAGATCCATTGATGTCAATAGCGGTTAGCCTGTCTCCATTCCTCCTGTTGTCCACAACCAGCTCCTTTGTTTTTGTGACATTCAGTGAGAGGTTGTTTTCTTGACACCACAGTGTCAGGGTGATGACTTCCTCTCTGTAGGCTGCCTCATTATTATTTGAGATTAGGCCAACCAATGCAGTATTGTCAGCAAATTTAATTAGCAGATTGGAGCTGTGGGTGGCGACAGTCATGGGTATACAGGGAGTAAAGGAGGGGGCTTAGTACACAGCCCTGAGGGGCACCTGTGTTGAGGGTCAGAGGGGCAGAGGTGAGGGAGCCCACTCTTACCACCTGCTGGTGATCTGACAGGAAATCCAGGATCCAGTTGCTCAAGGCAGGGTGAAGGTCGAGGTCCCTGAGCTTCTTGTCGAGCCTAGAGGGTATTAAGGTGCTAAATGCTGAACTGTAGTCCAAGAACAGCATCCTCACACAAGCATCCCTCTTCTCCAGATGTGTAAGGAGGGTGTGTAGAGCTGTGGCTATTGCGTCATCTGTCAATCAGTTGTGTCAGTCTGCGAATTGTAGGGGTCCAGTGTGGGTGGTAGCAGGCTGCAGATGTAGTCCTTGACCAGCCCCTCAAAGCATTTGCATATTATTGAGGTGAGTGCGACAGGACACCAGTCGTTCAGACATGTTACCTTGGTCTTTTTTGGTACAGGGACAATGCTGGATCTTTTGAAGCAGGAGGGCACTCTACACTGGGCGAGGGAGAGATTAAAAACCTCTGTAAACACACCTGCAACATGTGCCACATACACCCTGATTACCCCCCCCCCCCCCCGGGATGCCATTTAGTCCTGCAACACCTACAGCGGTGAAATGCTTTGAGAGGTTGGTCATGACTAGTCTGAACTCCTGCCTCAGCAAGGACCTGGACCTATTTCAATTTGCCTATCGCCACAATAGGTCAACAGCAGACACAACCTCAATGGCTCTTCACATGGCTTTAGACCACATGGACAACACAAACACCTATGTCAGGATGCTGTTCATCGACTATAGCTCAGCATTTAATACCATCATTCCCACAATCCTGATTGAGAAGTTGCAGAACCTGGGCCTCTGTACCTCCCTCTGCAATTGGATCCTCGACTTCCTGACCAGAAGACCACAATCTGTGTGGATTGGTGATAACATCTTTCTCCTCGCTGACGATCAACGTTGGTGCATCTCAGAGGTGTGTGCTTAGCCCACTGCTCCACTCTCTATACACACATGACTGTGTGGCTAGGCATAGCTCAAATACCATCTATAATACCATGCTGATGATACAACCATTGTTGATAGAATCCCAGATGGTGATGAGGGCATACAGGAGTGAGATATGCCAACTAGTGGAGTGGTGCCGCAGCAACAACCTGGCACTCAACATCAGTAAGCCGAAAGAGCCGATTGTGGACTTCAGGAAGGGTAAGATGAAGAAACACATACCAATCCTCAGAGGGATCAGAAGTGGAGAGAGTGAGCAGTTTCAAGTTCCTGGGTATCAAGATCTCTGAGGATCTAACCTGGTCCCAACATATCAATGTAGTGGCGAGACAGTGACTGTACTTCATTATGAGTTTGAAGAGATTGGTATGTCAACAAATACACTCAAAAACTTCTAGATGTACCGTGAGCATTCTGACAGGCTGCATCACTGTCTGGTATGGAGAGGCTACTGCACAGGACCAAAAGAAGCTGCAGAGGGTTGTAAATTTAGTCGGCTCCATCTTGGCTACTAGCCTACAAAAGTACCCAGGACATATTCAGGGAGCGGTGTCTCAGAAAGGCAGCGTCCATTATTAAGGACCTCCAGCACCCAGGGCATGCCCTTTTCTCACTGTTACCATCAGGTAGGAGGTACAGAAGCCTGAAGGCACACACTCAGCGATTCAGGAACAGCTTCTTCCCCTCTGCCATCCAATTCCTAAATGGACATTGAACCCGTGAACTACCTCACTTGTTTTAATATATATTATTTCTGTTTTTGCATGATTTTAATCTGTTCAATATACATACACTGTAAGTGGTTTACTTATTTATTATCATTTTTCTTCTTCTATATTATGTATTGCATTGAACTGCACGATGTCCTGGGTACTTTGCTGGCTAGTATCCCAGATGGAGCCGACTAAATTTACAACCCTCTCCAGCTTCTTTCAGTCCTGTGCAGTAGCCCCCCCACCCCCCATACCAGCAGTGATGCAGCATGTCAGAATGCTCTCCACAAACCTTCAAGGAGCAATGCCCCAAAAAGGCAGCATCCATCGTTAACGAACCCCATCACCCAGGACATGCCCTGTTTTCATTAGGGAGGAGGTCCAGGAGCCCGAAGGCACACACTCAGTGATTCAGGACCAGCTTCTTCCCCTCTGCCATCAGTTCTGCGCGGACATTGAACCCGTGAAAACTTCCCCCAATACTTCTTTTTAAAAAACTTAACTATTTAATATATAAACTTACTGAAATTTACCGTTTTTATTATGTATTGCAATGTACTGCTGCCACAAAACAACTAATTTCACGACACTTGCCCTGTCATTAAACCCGACCCTGGGTGGGAGCAAACTGTTGACATTTTGGGTCGGGAAGGTCAACTGCTTTCTCCTGTCCGTAGTTGCTCCCTGCTGAGTTCCACCAGTATTTGGTGAGAGACCAGATCTCATATCCCTGCTCCCACAGCAATGAGGGCTTGACTCAGTGTAATCTTGGCTCTCCCGGGTGATCTTCAAAGTGCTGGACTGTCAGTAAGGAGATGGCAGATCATCTCCCAAGGAAGTAGATCGTGCCACAGTAATTTTTTAAGAGCTGGCCAATTGCAGACTTGGGGAAAAAAATGTTTTCATTTGGTTTGGGAAAAGAACGAGGTAAAAGCAAGAACTGTTGGGGGGTTATCAAGAGTGCAATAAACTTGTGGTGAGGTCATTTTCCAATAGCAAGATCTTTATTCACATGGTGTTCTTGATGCATGGTGGGGGGGGGGGGGGGGAGGAAATCGCCAAAATTCGTTAAGCAGCCGCCCTTGTCCACCCACCTCCCCCCAAACCCCACCGAATCGCCGGCTGACTGGCAAGGCCTTGAACCCCTGCAGTGGTCTGCAGAACTGCCTCCTCCAGAAACTGCTCCCCTCGGGGCAACGCATTCCGGTCACTAGCCCGCTGGCCGATGCTGTAAGCTTGCAGACGTAGCACACCCGGGGCCTTTGAGACGGTGCTAGAGATGATGGCAGCCGATGGGCCGATGCCAGATTTATACTTCATCTAAGACTCTTCCCCACACACCATGCCTTCCGTCAGAAGTGGAGAGAGTGAGCAGTTTCAAGTTCCTGGGTGCCAAGATCTCTGAAGACCTAACCTTGTCCCAACGTAACAATGCAGTTATAAAGAAAGCAAGATAGCGACTATGCTTTAGTAGGAGTTTGAAGAGATTGGAAAGTCAACAAAAACTTCTAGATGTATGATGAGCTTTCTGACAGGCTTCATCACTGGTATGCACAGGACCGAAAGAAGCCGCCGAGGGTTGTAAATTTAATATTTAATGCTACTCACCTCGTGGGGTGTCCAGGGAGACGTAGCACCTCTGGTGAAGGGGCTTGTCGTGTCCACTCTGGGGCAGCTCACTCACCTTTGGTCCCCTCTGGACACTCAGCTGTCTCCCCCGTGGCCCCACGTAGCTGTTTGCGTGCGACCGGGGGTCACACCCCAGCACACTGCTCGGAAAGGCGGGCTGAATCAGGTGAGGGTGGCCGGCGGGCCTCAAGCTCCGGGCGGGATAAAGGTACGCCTGTCCTAGCCTGAGAATTCAGTCTACGGTGAGATCCGACAACGCTCCGTGGAGAGCGAAGGGCAAGGACAAGGCACGGGAGATGTCACGGTCACCCACCGCAACCGGGGCAGACCCCAGTTTGGGTCGCTTGTTCCTACCGCTGGATTGGGACTATGGAGCGTGGATCTGCCCCAGTGCAACAGGTTTCCCGGTTTAAAGACCCTCCCACACAGATTTCCCATCATCGTCGGACACGATGGACCAACCACCCAGTGACCCTTGGTGCTGGGAGGGTCAGGGAGTGATGGGTGTGTCAGGGAGAATGGGATGAAGGAGCGTGGTCTGAGGTGAATCAGATATTTTCACAAATTATTCCTTCGGGACGTTTTCCAATCACCATCTCCAAACGTCACCATACCTCAATGGTCTAAAATGCCCATTTACCACCCTTTTGCCCAATGTTTCTTCTAGACTATCACCTGAACATGTTGCCATGGGGAGGAGCGCCCTGTCAGGTTATAAGACATAAGGGAGCCATTCGGCCCATTACATTGGTGCTACCATTCTGTCATGGCTGAGCCATTTACCTCTCAACCCCCATTCTCCTGCCTTCTCCCCGTAACATTTACCGCCCTGGCTAATCGAGAATAATTAACACGAAAAATTCTGCAGATGCTGGAAATCTAAAGCAACACACACACACACACACACAAAATGCAGGACAAACCCAGGTCAGGCAGCATCTATTGAAATTAATGAACAGTCGACATTTCGGGCCGAGACACCCCAATGAGAAGGCCGAGGGAGGGGAAGGAGCATATATAGAAGGTGGGCGGGAAATTTAAAGGGCTGGAGGAGAGTGAACCATAGGAGGGGACCCAGGGGGATGTGATAGGCAGGTGAGAAGAGGTAAGAAGCCAGAGTGGGGAACGGAAGAGGGGAAGGGACAAGAAAAAGAATGAAATTACCAGAACGACAAATTAACATTTACACCATTAGGCTGGAGGCTACCTGGGTGGGATGAGGTGTCGCTCCTGCAACCTGACACTGGCCTCAGCGTGACAGAAGAGGCGGCCATATGTCGGGACAGGAAGAATTGGCCATTGGGAAAGCTTTGTTTCTCGTGGATGGAGCAGAAGTGCCCCACAAAGCTGTCCCCCAGTATGAAATCAGCTCTCTCATAATGGCCGATTTATTTCCCCTCTCAACCCCACTTCCCCTGAAGAAACTGACGCCCTTGCTAGTTAAGAACCTGATCTTATAAGGGCTGATTTACTTTCCTTCTAAACCCCATTCACCTGTCTTCTCCCCGTAGCATTTGACAACCTTACTAATCAAGAACCTAGCAACCCCTGCCTTAAATAACCCAGTGACTGAGCCTCTGCAGCCGTCCATGGCAACGAGAGGCACAGATTCACCATGTACGATCGCATACCCATTGTGAGCGGGGGTTCAAACCTGTGCAGAGAAACCCCATGGAATTTCCAATCGCAACACCTGTGGATGGATGATCAGGGATTCCCAATGATCCAGAAAAGGAATTTCAGCATGTGGCACTCCCAGCTATAACCATATAACAATTACAGCACGGAAACAGGCCATCTCGGCCCTGCTAGTCAGTGCCGAACTCCTACTCTCACCGACTGGCACTCAGCCCATAACCCTCCATTCCTTTCCTGTCCATATATCTGTACAATTTAACTTTAAACGACAACATCGAACCTGCCTCAACTACTTCTGCTGGAAGCTCGTTCCACACAGCTACCACTCTGAGTAAAGTAGTTCCCCCTCATGTTACCCCTAAACTTTTGCCCTTTAACTCTCAACTCATGTTCTCTTGTTTGAATCTCCCCCACTCTCAATGGAAAAAGCCTATCCACGTCAACTCTATCTCCCTCATAATTTTAAATACCTCTGTCAAGTCCCCCCTCAACCTTCTACGCTGCAAAGAATAAAGACCCAACTTGTTCAACCTTTCTCTGTAACTTAAATGAAACCCAGGCAACATTTTGGTAAATCTTCTGTATTCTCTCAATTTTATTGACATCTTTCCTATAATTTGGTGACCAGAACTGTACACAATATTCCAAATTTGGCCTTATACAATTTCAACATTACAGCTTTCCTGGTGCCAAGACCCTCCAGGAAATAAACTAACCCAAAATAAAACTTTCAATTGCCAGTCACAGAACAAATCGAGCACCAGTAAAAAGGTTTTATTTTGTAGATGTTTCATCTTTAAATATATATATAAAAAAATTAAATCATGATTATCACAAGCTAATGTAATTACAGATTATTACAACGGGGTGAGGAAGAAGCAGGCCGTACAATCACAGGAATTGAGAGACAACACACTGGTTAATCAGACCACCATGAAATCCTTACAGTGACACACTATTGAAACTTGCCCGGACCAAAAGCTTACTTGCAGGGGGGCAGTAGTTTTTAAATTAAAAGTTTTCAAACAGTAGCATTTTTGATACACGCAACAGGAGATGATGAAACAGCAAACCACCCTGTCTGCCATGATAAATCACATTTTGATTACAATCCCCAATCCCACTCAAACGACCGTGAATTACACTGAGCTCCTGCGGCAGCCCAGAACTGTCTTGTTTCACTGGTAGCTCTGCCAGACTTGCATGGCAACAGACTTTGCCTGAACTCAAAAAAGACTGAAGTTCCACCGTGGAAGTCACTGCAGGACAGATTTGGAGGGGGTTTGCTGGCCAAGGTGGAACAGCATATTTGGGAGGATTACCACAGCTCCTGCTGTCAACTGGAGGCTGATAGGTTATGGCTCTCCAGGCTGATTTGCTCGTGGTTGACGCAAAAACAGAGGAACGAGACAGTTCCCAAGCGCCTCATTATGACAATCACGACACCACCAGTCAATAAACCAGGGTAAAGCTCGAAACGAGCCGGGGCCACACATCACCTTCCCCTCAGGGGTCTGGAGTCCATGCCATACTTTGTCTTCGAGGCAGTGAATGTGTTTTGGGAACACAATAAAACTCTGAAGGGTTACACATTTCATGTTTGACACTACTCTGCTAGGTTTAACTCTTTGCACTAAATAAAAGACAAACTCCTGCCTGATACTTGGGCACAAGACCATTCTCCCTGGAGTCTGGTCAAGTATTTGACCTGCTGGCAACACTGAGGCAAAGACGCCACTCTCAGCTTGTCAGGCAGCTGCTGATCACCCTTCACCATTCACAGGGCACCCAGGCAGCACCTCCAACAACCACCCCCCCCCCCCCCAGGGTTCCAAGTTCCTCTGGAAATCCCCCCCCATTCCTCAATATGGGTTCTCGCGATACACATTTATAAAATCTCTCACTGTCCCGTGAATTACAACAAAACAATTCAACACAAACAGGGCTTGGTTGAGATCTTGCCAGCCGTACAGCTGAAGCCCCGACAACGAGGGCCAATTCAGGAACACAAGTCGCTCCCACCATCCCTTTCCAGACTTGTCTGTACAGCTCCGACAGTCCGCTCCATAACATCGTGCACCTGATCCAACAGAGAGTCACAGCTCACAATAAATCGGACCACCGGCAAGCCGGCTGAGCTCTGCAAACTGAGCCGGGGAGGCTTGCACCTTCACCGTTGACAAAGGCGAGGGCAGACGGAACGAGGGAACGGCGGGTGGAGTCAGGTCAACCAACTGCTCGGGTACTCTTCCTCGTACTTCCAGAGCAATGTTTCACGACAGATATAAACACGCACACACAACTGCATGTCCAACAACAGTCCGATGAACATGGAGAGATACTCCACACCAACTTGAATAACCAGATGGCAGTCCTTGTGCCGGGTGTCCAGCAGATACAACCCGAGGCTCCTCGGAGGATCCACGTTACCAATTGAAGTAGTTTCATTCTGCAGTCACCTCCAGGTCGCTTCAAAGCCCAGGACGACTGTGGAATTTGGCAAATACACCCAACACAGTCAATTTGTTTTACTAGGACTCTGCCCAAACAGGTGAATTAATCCCATCGTCTCAAATTTGGTTGGGAAGGCATCTCAGGCCCTCCAGAAGAGTGCGGACGGTTTCAGTTCAAACAGATTGACCCAAGCGGCGCACCAGATCAGGGGTCCCGTTCCTTCTTCACCTTGATGTCGCCGGCCAGGATGGTGGCGATCTCACCCTGCATGAACGCCCAGGGCACACTGGAGCCGACCAGCTGGGCACTTCTCGCCGCTGGGGCAGTAGACCTCCCCGCCTGCCCCCTGGGCCTTGATGCTCTCCCGCGAGCAGGGGAAGCAGAACTTGTGGGCGGGCACCGAGGGGCACTGGACAAAGTGGGTGTCCTCCAGCCGCTGGTGGCAGATGGTGCAGCACAGGGGCCCGTTGGAGGAGTCGGGGGCCCCCTGCACCTCGCTGGCGTGGCCGGAGTCCGGGGGCGCCAGGCTCGCCGTTGCGGGGGGTCAGACGCCGCTGGCCGCTGTGCCCGGGGGCCGTGGTGGAGTGCACGGGCTGGCCGCTGTCCTTCGGGTCAGCGCCGCTGCTGCTGGACCAGGGCCACGGGCGAGTGGGCCCACTTGTGCCCCTCCTTCACCGCCAGCCACCCACGGCTGCCCGTCACCCACCGCCTTGCCCGCCGCCTCCGGCTCCCCGTCCGGCGAGGCCTTGCGGCGGCGGGTCCCGGGCCGGGCCCTGTCCCCCCGGCAGACCTAGGCCCCCCGAGTGGGGCTCGGGCAGAAGGTCGGCGGGCAGGGCCTCCTTGAAGAGGCGGGTGCCCTCGGTCAGCAGCTGGGAGAGGGGCCGCCAGTCACCCGAGCCCCCCGGACCTCCTCTGGTACTCCAGGCAGTCGAGGCCGGGCTGCCCGGTCTCTCCTTGCTGCTGTCGCTCAGCATCCGGCGGCAGGCCTCGGTCGCTCCGCAATGCACGGAGCCCGAGCCGCTGGGTGTACTCGATCAGGAGGCGCAGCTCCAGCGCCCGGTCCTGGGGCCTCTCGGCCGCATCGAAGGCCAGCACCCGGGCGGTGAGGGAAGGGTCGGCCCGCAGGCGGAGGGCGAAGGGGGCGCACTCGGACAGGCCGAGCAGCGAGTCCCGCACGGCGGCTGGCCGCCCGGCCCACTCCTCGGCGCGGTGGCGGAGGGCGCGGCCCAGCTCGGCCAAGGCCTCCCCTCCGGGGGTCGAGGAGGAGGCGGCCCCGCCGGGTTTCTCCCGCAGGGCCCGCTCCAGCTCGGGCCGGCGGCCCAGCTCCAGGCCGAGGGCGGGCGCGGGCCCGGGGCTCAGGCCCAGGAGGGCGGCGGCGGGGCCCAGCAGCGGGCGGCGAGCGGCCGGGAGCTCGGGACCGGGAGGCGGGTAGTCGGGAAGCAGGAGGCGGTGAGGGTGAGGGTGAGGGTGCGGGGCGGGAGGCCGGGGCGCGGGCGAGCGGGGCGGCGGGGCCTGGGCCTGGGCCGGGGGTACGGCCGCGGCGGCGGGGGCCGGCAGCCCATGTGCCCGCTTGAGGTGGCGCGCCTGCTCGATGACGCGCTCGATGCGGTCGGCGCCCTCATAGTTGACGCAGCCGCGGCACACGGCCTGCGAGAAGTCCCAGATCATGGCCCACGGCATCCGCGGCAGGTCGCACAGGTAGCACGAGTGGCGGCGGCTGGCCGAGGCCGAGGCGGCCGCTGCAGCTGCGGCCGCGGCAGCAGCGGCGGCGCTGGTCGGAGGCGGCGGGGCCGAACCCATGGCCCCCGGGGCGAACGAGCGAGCGCGGCGTCCGACACAATGGAGAAGGGAGAAGACTAGGCCCCAAGGCACTGCGCCTGTGCTAAATGTTCGGTCCTCCAGCAGCCCGGTGCCTGAGCGGATCGGTCCTCCAGCGGCACTACGCCTGCGCGAAATATTGGGTCCTCCAGCAGCACGGTGCCCAAGCTAACCGGTCCTCCAGTGGCACTACGCCTGCGCGAAATCTTCGGTCCTCCAGCAGCACGGTACCCAAGCTAACCGGTCCTCCAGCAGCACTGCGTCTGCGCGAAATCTTCGGTCCTTCAGAAGTAAGGTCTCTAACTCCCTGGGCCGATCGGCCCAATGTCCCACGGAGGGTCTTGGCCCAAAACTTCGACTATGTATTTCGTTTCGTCTATTCGGCCTGACCTGTTGAGTTCCTCCAACACTTGCCTGCTCAAACTGACAGGTACTTCGAGCAGCACTACGCCTGCGCCAATAGCTCAACTCCCTCCTCCAGTTTGCGCCTGCGCCAACGATCAACCCTCCCTCCCGCGCTGTTATTATGTCACCACACGCCCCACTGCTTTGTGGGATTTGTAGTTCCACTTCCTGCCATCCCGCATTCAAGTTAGAAATTTAATTATATTAAACATTAAAATCATGGGGGGGGGTAAAATTCTATTGGTGGGTGACACAGTGCCGTGACAGTTAACATTGCTAGCGATCAGGGTTCAATACCTGCCGCTTTCTGGGAGAAGTTTGTACATTCTCCCTGTGACTGCGTGGGTTTCCTCCGGGTGCTCTGGTTTCCTCCCACAGTCCACTGACTAACATGCGGGTTAGTCAGTGAGTAGTGGCCACTGGAAGTGTGGTGACACTTGCATGCTGCCTCTGGCACCATGTTGGCGGTTGACGCAAAATGACGCTTTTCGTTGTATTGGCGTTTCGCCATTTTGTCTCAGCTCTAAATCTGTGCCAGGCAGTGAGGTACACTTGCTGCAGATTCCCACTGGCATAGCCTTCTGCATAATTACATCCATGTGCTGGGCCCAGGAGAGATGTTCTGAGATGATTCCATTATCTGCAGCTGTTCGATCTGTCAGTTCCCAGCCTCTGTTGTTATTCCGACTCTCCCTTCCACCACCTGCCTATCGTCCCCCTCACCATCACCCCTTATATACACATTTCTCCCCTTTATCTCTCCATTGCGACCAGGGGTTCACAACCTTTTCTTATGCGATGGACCTATTCCATTGAGCAAGGGTCTGTGGGCCTCAGATTGGGAACTCCTGATCTCGATGAAGGGCCTCAACCCGAAATGTCCACACCCTCTCTCCCTAACAGATGCTGCCTGGCCTGAGTTAGACCATAATTCATAGGAGCGGAATCAGGGCGTATCGATTACAGCTGATTTATTATCCCTCTCAACCCCATTCTCCTGCCTTCTTCCCGTAGCCTTTGATGCCTTCACGAAGAACCCATCAATCTCTTCTATAAGTACACCCAATGACCTGGCCTCCCTCCACAGCCGTCTGTGGCAACGAATTCCACAAATCCACCGCCCTGCTGGCTAAAGAAATTTCTCCTCATCTCTGCTCTAAAGAGCGTCCCTCTATTCTGAGGCTGTGCCCTCTGGTCCTAGACTCGCCCACTAATGGAAACATCCTGTCCGTGTTCACTCTATCCAGGCTTTTCAATATTCAGTAGGCCTCAGTGAGATCATCCCTCTGAGCTCCAGCAAGTTCAGGCCTGGAGCCATCACAGGTAAATCTTCAAGTAAGTTCAAAGTAAACTTATACATATACAACCCTAAGATTCATTTTCTTGCAGGCATTTACATAGAACATAGAATAGTACAGCACAGTATTATTGGCCCACAATGTTGTGCCGACCCTCAAACCCTGCCTCCAATATAACCCCCCACCTTAAATTCCTCCATATACCTGTCTAGTAGTCTCTTAAACTTCACTAGTGTATCTGCCTCCACCACTGACTCAGGCAGTGCGTTCCACGCACCAACCACTCTCTGAGTAAGTTCTTAGAAGCTTTCTTAAATACATCACCAAACCCCCAACAAATTTCTGAAGATGTTCTGTCGAAAGCATCCTAAATAGTTCCGTCATTATCTGATACAGCAACTCGAATACGCAGGGCCACAAGAAGCAGCAGAGTGTGGTGAACTCAGCCCAAAACATCCCTCCCCACCAGCTGTAGTAGCTACATGAAGCACTGCCTCAAGGAAGCAACAATTACAGGGAAATCAAAATGTACTATCGAATACATAAAGGCTGATGTACAAAAGAGGACAAACTGAGCAAATAGGTGTAGCCCCCCTCGCGCCCCCCCCCCCCTCGGCCAGCCTCAGGGTCGCTCGGCTCGCTGTCGTCTAGGGAAACAGCCTTCAGCCCCGCCAAACTGGGTAATTAGTTTGTGTGGATGCTGTGTGATGTACCCCATCCCGCTCAAATAACAGACAATACACCAGATACGATTAAATGATTTACAGTTTATAGATATTACTGGAACTATATAATTAAAAGAGAATAAAATATAAAAGAAAAATAAAAGGTGCCACACTTATCAAAGTTCAATCTCTTCGTGCACAAACAGTTGGAGCTCAGGACCCTCTTCTTCACCCTGCGATCCCCTCGGACCACCTCGACCAGCCGCCTGGGACCAACAACGGTGGTCGACCAGACGCTCCACACGAGTCCGTCTCCATCTCCTCTCCTCTCCTCGCCAAACACCCTGGACCTCGGACTCCTGCTCAGGGTCCGGCCCCGTTAGCGGACTCACAGCACCTGCTCCATCCTCTGTCTCTCCCTCCCGCCTTCCGCCCAAAAACCCGCCCATCACAATAACCTACAGACACACAGAAAGAATACCATCTATCCCAATTGGTTTGTTCACCCTCTTATCAGTAACATGATCCAAACAAACTGCTAGTGGGAGGACATTCTCAGCAGTTAACATAATAAAGGAGCCATTTCAATTAGACTACGCAGTAACATAAAAGAAGAAACCCCTTACATAGGAAAAAATACTGAGAACAAAAATTAATTCCCAGGATCTCTCCTGAACTGTCTGCATTGCCAGCCTTTCCTTGATATGGAGCCCCAAGCTATTCACAATACTCCAGATGTGGTCTGACCAATGCCCTATAAAGCTTCTGCATTGCATCTTTATTTTCTAGTCCTCACAAAACCAATGCCAACATTACATTTGTCTTCCTCGCCACCGGCTGGTTGACCTTCAGGGAATCCTGCACTTGGACACCCAAGCTCCTCTACAGCTCTGATTTCTGAGTTCTCAATATATCCAGAAAACAGTCTGTGTCGTTATTCCTCCTGCCAGAGTGCCCGAACATACACCTCCTGTCACTGAATGCCGTCTGCCACTTCTCTGCCCGTCTTCCTAATCTGTCCGAGTCCTCCTGTGGATCCCCTGTTTCCTCAACGCTACCTGCCCCTCCACTTGTGCCTTGGCCACAAAGCCATCAATTCCATGGTCCAGATCATTGATATGTAGCGTGAAAAGAAGTGGGCCCCTGCGTCCTACGTAAAGCTAACCAAACGGACCATCGGGCAAATCCCCGCTCCCCTTGGAACACCTCCCCGTTACCCACTGACAGCGTGATTCGTGGGTCCCTGCTTTCTTCCTCCTGCAGTCGCTGGTCTGAGGCAGGGGTCCCTGTCCTGGGGGCCCCCGGGCCCCTTGGTTAATGGTAAAAAGCGGGATCGCCTGGCCTAAGGAGACATAGTTACGATATAAGGGGCCGTCCGATTTATTCTTCTTCCAGGTGGTGTTGAATCTCTGAAATCCCTGCCCTCTTCTCGTTGTTACTGTCGGAGGAGGTACAGGAGCCTGAAGGCACACACTCAATGATTCAGGAACAGCTTCTTCCCCTCTGCCGTCCGATTTCTGAATGGACATTAAACCTGTGAGCACCACCTCACTTTTCTTTTTTTTTGCTACTTATTTATTTTAATTCCTACAGTATTGTGCAAAACTCTTAGGCACATATACATCGCTAGGGTGCCTAAGACTTTTGCACAGTACTGCACTGTACTGCTGTTGCAAAAACGGGAAACAAATTTCACGACGTGTGAGTGATGATAAACCTGATTCTGATCTGGGTCTCTATTGTGGACTGAGAGTGGGAAGGGAGCAGGGAGAGGGGAATCATGGTTGGGAAAAGGGGAAGGGAGAGGGAACACCAGGGAGACATTCTGTAATGATTAAAAACCAATTGTTTGGCATCAAATGACCGTGCCCTGGTGTCTCAGGGCTGGGTGTGTCTGCACCCACGTCACCCCCTGCCCCCTGGCACTCCTTCTCTGCCACCTGTCCCACACCCCTCCCGCGGCGCCCCACCCTCGCCATCCCCAACATCCTTCACTCGTGCCAGGTTTATAAACTCGCTCTACTCTCGACATTGACAAATGCAGTACTGTGCAAAAGTCTTAGGCTACGTGCCTGCCTATTGCACAGTACTGTAAAAGATGCATCTTGCCGTATGTCTCGAAGTTTCGATGCACATGTGGCAAATAAAGCTATTTTTAAAATCTTTAAACTCAGCAGGTCAGGCAGCAACTATGGAGGGAAATAAACGGTTGCCGTTTCGGGCTGACGCCCTTCATCAGGGCTGAAAACTGAGGCCAGCACAAACCATGTTTGTATTTAATTAGTGGGACAGTCCAGGAGGGCCTCATAACCCCCTCCTGCTCCTATCTTCTTGTAACACTGGAGGAACTCAGCAGGCCAAGCAGCATCTATGGAAAGGAGAAAACAGTCGACGTTTCAGGCCGAGACCCTTCATCAGCCTGACTGTACTGTTTTTCATAGATGCTGCTTCTGACGCGCATTTTTCGTGACGTGCATTTTTGTGACGTCGAACCGCAGTTCCACAGGTGACCACCCGATGGCGATGTTGCCCCACAGATATTGTTCTTTGGCCTACTGTGTTTAGCGCCCAGGGCTGAGGAATACTAAAGGTGCCAATGGCCACCAAACAATCATTCAAACCACACCTAGACATCCTGAGTTCAGTTTCAATAACATTTAAAAACCCGACGATAACTTGTCGAGTCCATTTATAAGTGGGTGGGCAACATTTTTGGAGCAAAACTATTAATTCACATTTTTAAAGAGTAAAAATGAAGAAAAAGTAAAGACTTATTTGTTTCATGTACATAGAAACTTTCAAATATTCGGTGAAGTGAACCCTCTTCTTGTGGGCCTGCTCAGCGAATCTGTAGAATAGTAACTGTAAACAGGATCAATGAAAAATCAACCAGAGTGCAGAAGACAACAAACTGTGAAAATGCAAATATAAATAAATAGCAATAAATAACAAGAACATGAGATGTGAGACCATAAGTTGTGGGAACATTTCAATGATGTGGCAAGTGAATTTATCTCCTTTGGTTCACGAGCCAGATGGTTGAGGGGTAATAACCGTTCCTGAACCTGGTGGTGTGGGTCCTGAGGCTCCTGTATCCTCTTCCTGATGGCAGCAGTGAGAAGAGAGCGTGTCCAGGGTGGTGGGGGTCCCTGATGACGGATGCTGCTTTCCTGCGACAGTGTTTCATGTGGATGTGCTCAGTGGTGGAGAGGGCTTTACCTTCGATGGACTGGACTGATTCCACCAGAATTGGTAGGATTTTCCATTCAAGGGCGTTGGTGTTTCCATACCAGCTGTGATGCGGCCAGTCAATACACTCTCCACCACACATCTGTCGAAGTTTGTCAAAGTTTTAGATGTCCTGCCAAACACCCACAAACTCCAAATGAAGTGGAGACATTGCCATATATTGTCGAGATTCCAAAGATGTACTGCGGGTCATTTCCTAAGTAACCTGGCCAATATCCATCCATTAATCTAGTTCACTTAGAGAAAGGATTATTGTTCCATTAATTCATTGGTTTGGTGGAATCTTACCGTGTAGAATTTGCCCTCTAGGCTTCCTGTATTTAAGCACCTTGTTGGCTGTCCTGAGGGGTTGCAGTAGGTGCTATAGAAATGCGGACAATGCTCACAAAACGCTGGAGAATATCGGCAATCTACGGAATAGTCGAAGTTTTGAACGAGACCATTTATTCCTCTCCAATGATCTGCCTGACTTGCCGAGCTCCTCCAGCATTTTGTTAGTCACGGTTTCCAGCACCTGCAGAGACCCTCGTGTGGTTTCTTTTTTAGAAATGTGGGCCTGTCTTTATCTGAATTAAGATCTCCTCCTGGGGAATATCACCTTGCTCCCATCGCTTCTCCCAAATTCCCAACTGGATTAAATAGTTACAGAGTCATATGATATAACTGGCCTTTTGGCCAGTCTGTTTGCATTTACCCTTTCAATAGCCCTTATAATTGTGTATAACCCTGTCAAATCTCCCTCAATCTTTTACGTTCTAAAGAATGAAGTCCTATCCTATTCGATCTTTCCTGCTAACTCAGGTCCCCCGGACCCAGCAGCACGCTTGTAGATTTTGTCTGTACCCTTTCAACCTTGTTTACATCTTTTCTACAGGCAGGTGACCAAAAGTGCACACTGTACTCCAAATTAGGCATCACCAACGTCTTACACAATTTCAACTTAACGTCCCAGCTCCTGTACTCGATATTTTGATCTGTGAAGGTCAAAAGCTTTCTTTACGGCCCTACCTAGACCTGTAGGCCCTGATCCCCTTGTTCTACCACACTCCTCAGTGTCCTATCATTCGGTGTATTAGACCTACCCCAGCTGGGCCCACCGAAATGTGAAACCTGGCACTTGTCTGCATTCAATTCCATCTACCATTTTTCAGCCCATTTTTGCCAGCTGATGCAGATCCCTCTGCAAGCCGAAATAGCCTTCCTCACTGTCCACTACACCCTCAATCTCGGTGTCATCTGCAAATTGGCTGATCCAGTTAACCACATTGTCATCTAGATTGCTGACGTACAAGGGGTGAGTGATAAGTTCACGGCCTAAGGTAGAAGGAGATGAGTTATTAACTTCAAACTTTCTGCATAATCACTCAGAGCGTTGAACTGCACGTGCATGTAACGAGAGCCGCATAACTCATCTCCTTCAGTACGCTGGAGGAACTCAGCAGGTCGGGCAGCATCAGTTAGAAACGATGAGTCGACGTTTCGGGCCGGAACCCTTCGTCAGGACTGAAGAATGAAAGATGGGGAAGGATTTGAAGAATGCTTGTAGCTTCAGTTGATAGACAAAGGGGTGGGGGAGGGGAAGCAGAGAGGTGATAGGCAGGAAAACAATGGGTATTAGAGGAAGGAGGCAGAACCATGAGGGAGCTGGGGGAGGGGGCAGAGTGAAATAGGGACAGAGGAAGGGAGGGGGAGGGAATTACGGGAAGTTGGAGAATTCTATGTTCATACCAAGGGGCTGGAGACTGCCTATATGGTATATGAGGTGTTGCTCCTCCAACCTGAGTTTAGCCTCATCATGGCAGTAGAGGAGGCCATGTATGGACATATCTGAATGGCCCGAAACATCGACTCATCTTTTCTGACTGATGCTGCCCGACCTGCTAAAAGTGTTGCTTTGATCTTTCACAGCATCTGCAGATTATTTGGTGTTTATAACTCATCTCCTTGTACCTGAGGCCACAATCTTATCAATCACCCCTGCTGTGGACACTTTCTGGAGGTCCAAGATCCGTATGCTCCACGACCGCTGGACTAACTGTGTAGATGTAGGAGGGACAATGTTGAAAAATTAATGTGCTAGGTTTTCTAAAATTGACTCCTTCTACCTCAGGCCAGGAACTTATCAATCACCCCTCGTAGATGACAAAGAACAATGGACCCAGCATCGATCCCTGTGGCACATCACTAGTCACAGGCCTCCACTCAGAGAGGCAACCATCTATTACTACTCTCTGGCTTCTCACACAAAGCCAATGTGCAGTCCAATTAACACACATAAAAGTTGCTGGTGAACGCAGCAGGCCAGGCAGCATCTGTAGGAAGAGGTGCAGTCGACGTTTCAGGCCGAGACCCTTCGTCAGGGCTAACTGAAGGAAGAGTGAGTAAGGGATTTGAAAGTGGGAGGGGGAGGGGGAGATCCAAAATGATAGGAGAAGACAGGAGGGGGAGGGATGGAGCCAAGAGCTGGACAGGTGATTGGCAAAAGGGGATACGAGAGGATCATGGGACAGGAGGTCCGGGGAGAAAGACGGGGGGGGGTGAACCCAGGGAATGGGCAAGGGGTATAGACAGAGGGAGAAAAAAGAGAGTGAGAGAAAGAATGTGTGTATAAAAATAAGTAACAGATGGGGTACGAGGGGGAAGTGGGGCATCAGCAGAAGTTAGAGAAGTCGATGTTCATGCCATCAGGTTGGAGGCTACCCAGACGGAATATAAGGTGTTGTTCCTCCAACCTGAGTGTGGCTTCATCTTTACAGTAGAGGAGGCCGTGGATAGACATGTCAGAATGGGAATGGGATGTGGAATTAAAATGTGTGGCCACTGGGAGATCCTGCTTTCTCTGGCGGACAGAGCGTAGATGTTCAGCAAAGCGGTCTCCCAGTCTGCGTCGGGTCTCGCCAATATATAAAAGGCCACATCGGGAGCACCGGACGCAGTATATCACCCCAGCCGACTCACAGGTGAAGTGTTGCCTCACCTGGAAGGACTGTTTGGGGCCCTGAATGGTGGTAAGGGAGGAAGTGTAAGGGCATGTGTAGCACTTGTTCCGCTTACAGGGATAAGTGCCAGGAGGGAGATCAGTGGGGAGGGATGGGGGGGACGAATGGACAAGGGAGTTGTGTAGGGAGCGATCCCTGCGGAATGCAGAGGGGGGGAGGGAAAGATGTGCTTAATGATGGGATCCCGTTGGAGGTGGCGGAAGTTACGGAGAATAATATGTTGGACCCGGAGGCTGGTGGGGTGGTAGGTGAGGACCAGGGGAACCCTATTCCTAGTGGGGTGGCTGGAGGATGGAGTGAGAGCAGATGTACGTGAAATGGGGGAGATGCGTTTAAGAGCAGAGTTGATAGTGGAGGAAGGGAAGCCCCTTTCTTTAAAAAAGGAAGACATCTCCCTCATCCTAGAATGAAAAGCCTCATCCTGAGAGCAGATGCGGCGGAGACGGAGGAATTGTGAGAAGGGGATGGCGTTTTTGCAAGAGACAGGGTGAGAAGAGGAATAGTCGAGATAGCTGTGAGAGTCAGTAGGCTTATTGTAGACATCAGTGGATAAGCTGTCTCCAGAGACAGAGACAGAAAGATCTAGAAAGGGGAGGGAGGTGTCGGAAATGGACCAGGTAAACTTGAGGGCAGGGTGAAAGTTGGAGGCAAAGTTAATAAAGTCAACGAGTTCTGCATGCGTGCAGGAAGCAGCGCCAATGCAGTCGTCGATGTAGCGAAGGAAAAGTGGGGGACAGATACCAGAATAGGCACGGAACATAGATTGTTCCACAAAGCCAACAAAAAGGCAGGCATAGCTAGGACCCATACGGGTGCCCATAGCTACACCTTTAGTTTGGAGGAAGTGGGAGGAGCCATAGGAGAAATTATTAAGAGTAAGGACTAATTCCGCTAGACGGAGCAGAGTGGTGGTAGAGGGGAACTGATTAGGTCTGGAATCCAAAAAGAAGCGTAGAGCTTTGAGACCTTCCTGATGGGGGATGGAAGTATATAAGGACTGGACATCCATGGTGAAAATAAAGCGGTGGGTGCCAGGGAACTTAAAATCATCGAAAAGTTTAAGAGCGTGAGAAGTGTCACGAACATAGGTCGGAAGGGATTGAACAAGGGGGGATAAAACCGTGTCGAGGTATGCAGAAATGAGTTCGGTGGGGCAGGAGCAAACTGAGACAATAGGTCGGCCAGGACAGGCAGGTTTGTGGATCTTGGGTAGGAGGTAGAAACGGGAAGTGAGTGGTGTGGGAACTATAAGGTTGGTAGCAGTGGATGGGAGATCCCCAGAGCGGATAAAGTCGATGATGGTGTGGGAGACAATGGCCTGGTGCTCCTTAGTGGGGTCACGATCGAGGGGTAAATAAGAGGAGGTACCCGCGAGTTGTCGCTGTGCTTTGGCAAGGTAGAGGTCAGTACGCCAGACTACAACAGCATCTTATATTCCGTCTGGGTAGCCTCCAACCTGATGGCATGAACATCGACTTCTCTAACTTCCGCTAATGCCCCACCTCCCCCTCGTACCCCATCTGTTACTTATTTTTATACACACATTCTTTCTCTCACTCTCCTTTTTCTCCCTCTGTCCCTCTGAATATACCCCTTGCCCATCCTCTGGGTCCCCCCCCCCTTGTCTTTCTTCCCGGACCTCCTGTCCCATGATCCTCTCGTATCCCTTTTGCCTATCACCTGTCCAGCTCTTGGCTCTATCCCTCCCCCTCCTGTCTTCTCCTATCATTTCGGATCTCCCCCTCCCCCTCCAACTTTCAAATCCCTTACTCACTCTTCCTTCAGTTAGCCCTGACGAAGGGTCTCGGCCTGAAATGTTGACTGTACCTCTTCCTAGAGATGCTGCCTGGCCTGCTGCGTTCACCAGCAACTTTTATGTGTGTTGCTTGAATTTCCAGCATCTGCAGAATTCCTGTTGTGTGCAGTCCAATTTACTACCTCATCCTGAATGCCGAGCGACCGAACCTTCTCAACCAACCTCCCATCTTGGACCCTGTCGAAGTCCATGTAGACAACATCCACTGCCTTGCCTCCATTCACTTCCCTGGTAACTTCCTCGAAAAAGATTGGCCAGCCCTGACCTACCACGCACAAAGCCATGTTGAGTATCCGTAATTAGACCCTGTCTATCCAAATACTCATATATCCAGTCCCATATAAAGCCTTCTAATAACTTTCCCACTACTGTACTGCTATACTGTATTTATGCTCTATTCTTGTTTGGTGCAGCTGTAACGAAACCCAACTTCCCTCGGGATCAATAAAGTATATCTATCTATCTATACTCAGGCTCACTGGCCTATAATTTCCTGGTTCCTGTTTAGAGCCTTTTTTAAACAGTGGAACAACATTGGTTATCCTCCAATCCTCTGGAACCTCTCACGTCTACATCAATACTGTTGAGATTGTGTTCACTAGGAGTGAACCCCACCAAAAGTCTGTCCTGGTCCAACCACATTAATGTTACAGCCAAGAAAATTCAGCAACGGCTTAACCTCCACTGGAGGCAAAGGAAACAGCTATATAGGACCCTGGTCAGACCCCACTTGGAGTACTGTGCTCAATTCTGGTCACCTCACTACAGGAAGGATGTGGAAACCATAGAAAAGGTGCAGAGGAGATTTACAAGGGTGTTGCCTCGATTGGGGAGCATGCCTTACAAAAAAAGTTGAGTGAACTGGGCCTTTTCTCCTTAGAACAACGGAGGATGAAAGGTGACCTGATAGAGGTGTATAAGATGATGGGAGGCACTGATCGTGTGGGTAGTCAGAGGCTTTTTCCCAGGGCTGAAATGGCTAACACGAGGGGGCATAGTTTTAAGGTGCTTTGAAGAACGTACAGAGGAGATGTCAGGGGTAAGTTTTTTACGCAGAGAGTGGTGAGTGCGTGGAATGGGCTGCCGGCGGCAGTGGTGGAGGCGGACACAGTAGGGACTTTTAAGAGACTCCTGGACAGGTACATGAGCTTAGAAGAATAGAGGGCTATGGGTAACCCAAGGTCATTTCTTTAGTAAGTACATGTTCAGCACAGCATTGTGGGCCGTAGGGCCTGTATTGTGCTGTAGGTTTTCTAAGTTTCTATGAAATCCGGCACGTCACTGTCAGCCCTTACCAATTTTCAATGCACCATAGAACGAATTCTGTCTGGGTTCATCACGGCTTTGGAATGGCAACTGCTCAGCTCGTGATGGACAGAAACCACAGAGGGTTGTGGACACAGCTCAGCACATCACAGGCAGTCATCCTCCCCTCCATGACGTTCTCTCTTCTCCCCGCTCCCATCGGGGCAGAAGATACGAAAGCCCGAAAGCACGTAGCACTCGTCCGAAGGACAGCTTCTGTCCCGCTGTTACCAGACCCTTGAAAGGACCTTTTGCACAATAAGAGATGGACCCTTGGCCTCACAATCTACCTTGTTATGATCGTGGACTTTATTGATTATTGAGGAGGAGAAGATGGCGGCGCGACGCAGCTCGCAGCGGCCACTCCGGTGGTGATGTCTGTTATTTGTCAAGTAGGGTGCCATGCACAATCCTGATTTGATGGAGACAGACGTGAGAACACGGAGGAACATCTGGTGAAACTTCTGAAATGCCTGCTTCGCTGCTGCTGCTACTGTGTGGTCCAGAATCTCCGGAGGGGAAGGCCCTGAGTCCTCGGCGTTGCTTGTTGCTCGGCAGCCGGGGCGCGGTCGAAGCGCTCGGCAGTGGACGGTGCTCAGAGAGACCGTGTCGGAGGGGCTGGTCGGAGGCTCGAAGTTTTCGGACGGACTCAGAGTCGGCTGCGGTCAGGTGCTTCCAATGGTGCTGCATCGGCGAGTTGGCAGCGCTTGGAGGTTCATGGCAGAGAGAGTTTCTCCCTTCTGCCGCCTGCGTGAGATGATGAGGCTATCGGGACTTTGAGACTTTTTTTTACCCGTGCCCATGGTCTGCTCTTTACCAAATTATGGTATTGCTTTGCACTGTTGTAACTATATGTTATAATTATGTGGTTTTGTCAGTTTTAGTCTTGGTTTGTCCTGTGTTTTCTTGTGATATCATTCTGGAGGAACATTGTATCATTTTTTAATGCATGCATTTCTAATGACAATAACGAGGACTGAGTGTCCTCATAATCTAATCCTAATCTAATCTGCACTTTCCAGTAGTCTTTACACTTTCTACTGCAACGTTATTGTTTATCTTATCAGAATCAGGTTTAATATCACCAGCATGTGTCATGAAACTTGTTGTTATGCGGCAGCAGTATAACGTATTACATAATAATAAAAATATTACTATTGTAAATTAAAGTAAGATATATATATTTAAAATTTTTAATTAAGTCAGTAGTGAAAAAAGAGCAAAAGAATTAAGTGAGGTAGAGTTCATGGGTTCAATGTCCATTCAGAAATCGGATGCAGAGGGAAGAAGCTGCTCCTGAATCGTTGGGGTGTGTGTCTTCAGGCTCCTGTACCTCCTCCTGACGGTAACAATGAGAAGAGGGCATGTCCTGGGTGATGGGGGTCCTTAATGATGGACGCTGCCCTTTTTGAGGCATCGCTCCTTGAAAATGTCCGGATGCTGGGGAGGCCAGTGCCCATGATGGAGCTGACTGAGTTTACAACTCTCTGCAGCTTATTTCGATCCTGTGCAGCAGCCCCCCTCCCCATACCAGACGGTGATGCAGCCAGTTAGAATGCTCTCCACAGTACATCTGTAGAAATTTGCGAGTGTCTTTGGTGCCCTAGCAAACCTCCTCAAGCTCCAAATGAAATTTTAGCTCGATACCCTGTGTAATGATTTGTCTGTATGAACAGATTGCAGGACAAGCTTTTGGTCCATGTGACATTAATACGCCAATCCCAACACCGTTGGGTTGTGCATGGTGCTACCACAGGCTGGCATATTCTCCAGAGCAAGGAATAATACCGTTGCCATGGAAACAGCACACAACCCTCAGCCCCATGTAGAACACGCTGTGCATCTCTGAGACCCAACATGCCTCCATCTCGGCTCGAGACATCGCCAAGATCAAGCGATTGGCCCTGGAAAGGGCTAGCACTTTCAAGTTCATAGGACCACAAGACACAGGAGCAGAATTAGGCTATTTGGCCTGTGGGCCTCAACATCTCTGGGCCCAACAAATTGATGCAATTTCAAAGGCGGCACGACAGTGGCTGCATTTCATTAGGAGTCTGAGGAGATGTGGTACGTCACCAAAGGCTCCTGGAAGTTTCTTCAGACGTGCCTTCTGGCCACTTGCTTCTCTGTTTGGTGTGAAGGCTTCAACGCACAGGGTTGGAAGAGGCTGCCTCCCCAGCACTGAGGGCAGCATCCATCACTAAGGACCCTCACCAGCTGAGATACGCCTTCCTCTGATCACTACCCCCCGGGGAGGAGGTACAGGGGCCTGAAGAACTCGCTCAACATTTTAGAAACAGCTTCCTCCCCCTCCTCCCGCCATCAGGTTTCTGAACCCGTTGACGCTACCTCACTATCAACACACGCAAAATGCTGGAGGAACTCAGCAGGCCAGGCAGCATCTATGGAACAGAGTTTTGGCCTGAAACATCGGCTGTACTTTTTTTCCATTGATGCCGCCTGGCCTGCCAAGTTTCTCCAGCATTGTGTGTGTGTGTGTGTGTGTGTGTGTGTGTGTGTGTGTGTGTGTGTGTGTGTGTGTGTGTGTGTGTTGCTCTGGATTTCCAGAAACTGCAGATTTTCCCTTGTTTGTGATTTGAGTACCTCTTTTCAAAGTTCAAGGTACATTTAATATCAAAGTACGTTCAAAGTAAATTTTATTATCAGGGTGCACATATGTCATCATATACAACCTTGAGATTCATTTTCCTGCGGGCATACTCAGCAAATCTATAGAATAGTAACTGTAACAGGATCACTGAAAGATCAACCAGAGTGCAGAGGACAACAAACTGTGAAAATGCAAATATAAATAAATAGCAATAAATAATAAGAACATGAGATAAAGAGTCCTTAAAGTGAGATCACTGGTTGTGGGAACACCAAAATAGATTATATACAATAATGTATGTATGCATTGTACAATCTTTTGCACCATTTATGTGAGTTCCTACTGTAATTTAAATTACTTTTCCATGTAGTGCACTGTTGTTCGTCCATCATTGACGTCGATGAGGACCTCGACACCATTATGATGGTGTTGAGACTAGCGCGTGATTTGGATTTAAGTGAGGGAGAGTTGCGCAGCGTCAGCCTCACTCTCTCTTCCCAATTCCCATCTGGATCCAGTGGCAAGACAGAGTCGAGACGGCTGGAGATGGTCCAATGGTCAAGAAGGCAGTCTCTGTAAGCATTGTGGAACGTGTAGAGCAGGACAACTCACAGAAGATGTCCTGGTAATCCACTGTGGATGACCAGAACGTCTTCTGTGTCTTGTCCTGCTCTACGCGTTCCACGACACTTGCAGAGACCGCCTTCTTGACCGTTGGACCTTCCAGTGGTCTCATTCACTCAGTCCGCCAGAGTCTGTCTTCACATGCTGGGATAGACAACTCCCTGTCTCACCGAGGGTTTGAGACCCGTCGGCTACCCTCACCTGGTTTAGCCGGCTTGTGGAAGCCATCGCCCGGGGTGTGGCCGCTGTCGCATGCAAACAGCTATGGGGAGCCGCAGGTGAGAGCTGAGTGCCAGGTGGGGAACAAAGGTGGACTAACCGCCCTGAAAAGGACGCGACATGTTCCCCCACCAGAGGTGCTACCCCTCCCTGACACCCCATACACTGTAGTGCTGCCACAAAACAACAAAGTTTTGCGATACATGTCAGTGATAATTATCCTGACTGATTTGGATTCGCAAACTCAAGGAATTCTGCAGATGCTGGAAATTCAAGCAACGATTCTCTTGGTCTGCAGTACCGGTGCCTCCCAGTCAGTGGTGCCAGTGAGCAGTGAAGATGAGGCCTTTTTCCAATGGAAAGCAACAGGGAGAGTTTTTAAATTTCTGTCACATGCTCTGCCGAACCAAGAGGTCACTGGCCGATGCCTCTTCTCACCACTGTTTTTGTTTTAACCTAAGACCGGGCGGCAGGGATCTCAACCCACGGTCCTTGAGTTGGCTTCAGGCACGGATTTCCAAGTCTAGCAGGGTCCGGCCACACCAGGCTGAAGGTGGGGGGGGGGGGGCCCTCGGCCCGAAACGTCGACCGCAACAACCCCGAGCCCGTTTAGAAAGCTGTTCCGTTTGGGTGGCCCAGTGGCCCAGACTGCAGAGTCGCCTCACAGTGCCCTAGTCCTGACCTCTGGAACTGTCGGTGTGGAGTTTGAACGCTCTCCCAGCAACTGCATGGATTTCTCCCCGGGGGTGGGGGGGCGGCTCCCATTTCCTTGCCCTTCTTGAAAACCTGCAGGTTGGCAGGTTATCTGACCCCTATTGGGTGATAGAATGGGGTTCCTGTAGGATGGGTGTAAATGATTGGTTGATGGTTGCCATGGGCTCGATGGACATAAGGGTCCGTTCCTTATCGTGTGTCTCTATGACAGACACGTCCTGCTGCTAACTACTCCATGCCAGGTTTTGCAAACTTCCTCCCATTCACCCTCTCACCTATCATTTATTTAATTTCAGAAAATAAACGTTATTCATTAATATTTACATACAAGAAACAAATGTGGACAGAGCTTTCTTTACAGTACTGTGCTCAAGTCTTATACGTGTATACTGTGTACAGCTGGGGTGCCTATGACTTTTACACAGTATCGTATTTGTCAATGTGGAGCAGACAGCGAGTTTGTCAATCTGGCCGGAGCAAAGGATGTTGGGAATGGCGAGCCAGGGTGCCCAGGACTTTTGCACAGTACTGTAGTAATTTTATGTATTGCACTGTACTGCTGCCATAAAAATAACACATTTCATGACAGATGTGAGTGATGATAAACCTGATTCTGATCTGGGTCTCTGTTGTGGACTGGGAGTGGGAAGGGGGCAGGGAGAGGGGAATCATGGTTGGGAAAAGGGGAAGGGAGAGGGGAGGGAGTAGGAAGCACCAGAGAGACATTCTGTAATGATCAATAAACCAATTGTTTGGAATCAAATCACCTTGCCTGGTGTCTCAGAGCAGGGTGTGTCTGTACCCGTCCCAGCCCCTGCCCCTGGCACTCCTTCTCTGCCACCTGTCCCACACCCCTCCCGCCCTCACCATTCCCAATATCCTTTACCCCCACCAGATTTACAAACTCGCTTTCCGCTCCATGTTGACACATACAGTACTGTGCAAAACTCCGACTTCTATATACATATTCTATATACATAGAATTCTCCAACTTCCGGTAATTCCCTCCCCCTCCCTTCCCCTATCCCTATGTCACCCTGCCCCCTCCCCCAGCTGCCTACCACCTCCCTCATGGTCCTGCCTCCTTCTACTACCCATTGTGTTTTCCCTTATTCCTTCTTCACCTTTCCTGCCTATCCCCTCCCTGCCTCCTCTCCCCCACCCCTTTATCTTTCCCCTTCACCTGGAACCTACCAGCCTTCTCCTTCCCACCCTCCCCCCACCTTCTTTATAGGGCCTCAGCCCCTTCCCTCTACAGTCCTGACGAAGGGTTCCGGCCCGAAACGTCGACCGATCTTTTCCACGGATGCTGCCCGACCTGCTGAGTTCCTCCAGCGTGTTGTGAGTGTTATATATATACTGTATATGCCTCAGACTTTTCCCCAGTACGGTAAGGTCCTGTCTTCACGTTCATGGTGCAGCCGAGCCTCTTAGCCCATCACAGCCCTTCTTGCCTCCTTCAACCCCTCCATAAAGTCACCTCTGTTGCTCTCCTTCATCCACCCCACGCGGGAGCCTTTCCAAACCATTATTTTTCTCAGGAAATCACAATCAGGTTTAATATCACCAGCATAAGTTGAGAAATTTGATGTCTTTGTGGCAGCGGTACAATGAAATACCTAATAATTTTTAAAAAATGAATTACAGTAAGTATGTATATATATATAAAATAGTGAAATGAAATGAGCAGTGGAAAAAAGCAGAGGCTTGAGTTGATGTTGTTTTGTTGTACATGTGATATACAAATTGAAATCTATTGATAGAACTTACAAAAATTCTGCACATTAAAAAAAGACTGACAACCAACCAATGTGCGAAAGAAGAGAAATTGTGCAAACAAAATAATACAGAGAACGTGGTTTGTAAAGAGTCCTTGGAAGTAAGAGTGTGGGCTGTAAATCAGCTCCTGGTTGCAGAGAGGAACTCTGTGGTGAGGAGCCTGGGGACAGAAGGAGGTTGAAGAATGAGGTTATAAAATCACGGGGGACCGTTGAGAAGGTGGATGGTCAGAGGGTCGGGGAGTTTAACACAGAACATAGAAAATTACTGCACATTACAGGCCCTTCGGCCCACAGTGTTGGGCTGACCATGTAACCTACTCTAAAGCTCCATGAGAGTCTCTTAAAAGACCCTATTGTATCTGCTTTCACCACCGTCACTGGCAGTGCATTCCACCACTCTCTTACCTCTGACATCTCCTTTGTACCTACTTAAAACTGTGCCCCCTCATGCTAGCCATTTCAGCCCTGAGAGAAAGCCTCTGGCTATCCACACGATCAATGCCTCTCATCATCTTATACACCTCTATCAGGTCACCTCTCATCCTCCGTCGCTCCAAGGAGAAAAGGCCGAGTTCGCTCAACCTATTCTCATAAGGCACGCTCTCCAATCCAGGCAACATCCTTGTAAATCTCCTCTGCCTCTCTATAGTATCCACAACCTTCCTGTAGCGAGCTGGCCAGAAAAATTAGACAGCATAGATTTATGGTGAGAGAGGAAAGATTTAAAGGGGGACAGTTTTTTGCACAGATGCATGGATTGAGCTGTAGAGGAAGTGGTCGAGGCAGGTATACCTACAGGATATCAGAGACACGGATAGCTTCGGGGATGGGAAGTACATGAGATTCTGCAGGCACTGGAAATTTTGACACTGGAGGGACTCAGTGTCAGGCAGCATCTGTGGAGAGGGAATAAACAGTCGGGCAGAGAGCCTCCTTCGGGGCTGGATAGGAAGGAGGCTCGAATAATGAGGTGGAGGAGGGGAAGGAGTACGAGCTGGCAGGTGATAGGTGAGGGGGGAAGGTGGGTGGGTGGAGGAGGAGGATGAAGTGAGAAGCTGGGAGGGGATAGGTGGAGAAGGGGAAGGGCTGAAGAAGAGGGAGTCCGATAGGAGAGGAGAGTGGACCATGGGAGAAAGGGAAGGGGAACGGAGGGAGGTGATGGGCAGGCGAGGAGAGGAGAAGGGGGTGAGAGGGGAACCAGAATGGGGAATGGGAAAGTAACAATGTTTGAGGGACGGGGGCAAGGGGACAAATTGGTTGGAGGCCTCCCAGGCGGAATATGAGATGTTGCTGCTTCAGCCTGAGCTTGACCATGGACGGACGTGTCAGGTTGTGAATGGAAAGCTGACCACAGGGAGAGTCTGCCTTTTTCGCCAGGCGGAGTGAAGGCGCTTGACAAAGCGGTGTTCCCCCCCCCCCATATCTGCGCCGGCTCTCCGCGACCCGGAGGAGGCCACGCCGAGAGCATTACAGGTGATCGGAGACGACCCCAGCAGACATGGATTGGAGATGTTTAGCTGGGGTTCCCAACCTGAGGTCTCACATGATGGTATGGGTCCATGGTGTAAAAAAGGTTGGGAACCCCTTTAGAGGGTTATGGAGCAAACAGAGGCAAATGGGACTGGCTCATTTTGGCAAGTGGGTCAGCACGGACACGCTGGGCCGAAGGGTCTGTTCCTGTGCTATCTAACTCTACTAGAGTGTCAGAGATCCAATCGGGAATGAGGTGAAGATAAAGGAGCACACCCCAATCTTCACAGCGGGATCAGAAGTGGCGAGAGTGAGCAATTTAAAATTCCTGAGTGTCAATATCTCTGAGGATCTAACCTGGTCCCAACACATCGATGCAGTTACAAAGAAGGCATGACATATTGACTATATTTCATTGGGAGTTTGAGGAGATTTGGCATGTCATCTAAAACACTCGGAAGTTTCTACAGATGTACTGTGGAGAGCATTCTGGCTGGCTGCAACACCGAATGGTATTGGTGGTGTGGGGGGGGGGGGCAGGGGTACTGCACAGGATCAAAATAAACTGCAGAGAGGTCTAAACTCAGTCAGCTTCACCATGGGCACCAGCCTCTGTAGTGTCCAGGACGTCTTCACGGAGCGATGCCTCAGAAAGGCAGCGTCCATCATTAAGGACCCCCATCACCCAGGACATGCCCTCTTCTCATTGCTACCGTCAGGGAGGAGGTACAGGAGCCTGAAGGCACACACTCAACGATTCAGGAACAGCTTCTTCCCCTCTGCCATCCGATTCCTAAATGGACATTGAACCCATGAACACTATCTTAGTACTTTTTTTATTTCTATTTTTGGAACTGCTTAATTGTTTCTATTAATGTTTGCATGATTTGTTTTTTTTTTCTCTGCACACTGGGTGTTTGACTGTCTTCTTGTGTTTTTAATGGGTTCCATTGTGATTCTTTGTTCTGTGGCCGCCTGCAAGGAGATGAATCTTGAAGTTATATATAGCATACGTACTTTGATAACACATCTGCTTTCAATTTATTTAATTTAACTATTTTATATATATATATATGTGTGTGTGTGTGTGTGTGTGTGTGTGTGTGTGTGTGTGTGTAATTCACAGTTTTTTCTCTATTATTACATTTGGTGTATTAAGATCTCTTCATTCTTTGATCTTCATTTTCCGACAAAATGGCAGCACATGTGATCACAGCAGCTTCTCAGGGGCCACACAAAAGTGCTTTTTTCCTTTGTGAAATTTGCTTTTTCCTTATGATCCGAAGACAATCCTACTCCAAGAACGTTGGGTGCTGCAGGGCTAACCCATCAGTGAGGTGCTCGTTGGACTGGACTGGTGTCGGAGAAGGAACCAGCTCAGGTGTCAAAGAAGCAGCCAGTTGGGATGTCGGAGGAGTCCGTCGGGGTATCGGAGGAGACTGTCAGGGTATCGGAGGAGACTGTCAGGGTATCGGAGGAGACAGTCGGGGTATCGGAGGAGACTGTCAGGGTATCGGAGGAGCCTGTCGGGGTATTGGAGGAGCCTGTCGGGGTATCGGAGGAGACAGTCAGGGTATCGGAGGAGACTGTCGGGGTATCGGAGGAGACGGTCGGGGTATTGGAGGAGACTGTCGGGGTATCGGAGGAGACGGTCGGGGTATTGGAGGAGACAGGGTATCGGAGGAGTCCGTCGGGGTTTCGGAGGAGACGGTCGGGGTATCGGAGGAGACAGTCGGGGTATCGGAGGAGCCTGTCGGGGTATCGGAGGAGACAGTCGGGGTATTAGAGGAGACTGTCGGGGTATTGGAGGAGACGGTCGGGGTATTGGAGGAGACAGTCGGGGTATCGGAGGAGACTGTCGGGGTATCGGAGGAGTCTGTCGGGGTATCAAAGGAGACTGTCGGGGTATTGGAGGAGACGGTCGGGGTATCGGAGGAGTCCGTCGGGGTATCGGAGGAGACTGTTCAGGGTATCAGAGGAGACAGTCGGGGTATCGGAGGAGACAGTCAGGGTATCGGAGGAGACAGTCGGGGTATCAGAGGAGACAGTCGGGGTATCAGAGGAGACGGTCGGGGTATCAGAGGAGCCTGTCGGGGTATTGGAGGAGACGGTCGGGGTATTGGAGGAGACTGTCGGGGTATTGGGGGAGATAGTCAGGGTATCGGAGTAGCCTGTCGGGGTATCGGAGGAGCCTGTCGGGGTATTGGAGGAGACGGTCGGGCTATTGGAGGAGACAGTCGGGGTATCGGAGGGACTGGTTTGGGTACTGAGGAGATGACCTGGCTGCAGACCATGTTGCTGTTTGCTATTCATATCATAAACTCTACGGTTTCAGAAGAAAAAAAACTGTGACCATCCACCTTGTCAGATTCCAGGTTCAGGTTCATTTATAGAGTCACAGAAAAGTACAGCACAGAAACAGGCCCTTCAGCCCATCTAGTCCATGCCAAATCATTTAAACGGCCTTCTCCCATCGACCTGCACGGGCCCTCCATACCCCTCCCGTCCGTGTACCTATCCAAATTTCTCTTAAACGTTGAAACCAAGCTCACATGCACCACTTGTGCTGGCAGCTCGTTCCACACTCTCACCACCCTCTGAGTGAAGAAGTTCCCCCTCATGTTCCCTTTAAACTTTTCACCTTTCACCCTTAACCCATGACCTCTGGTTGTAGTCCCACCCAACCTCAGTGGAAAAAGCCTGCTTGCATTTACCCTGTCTATACCACTCATAATTTTGTATACCTCTATCAAATCTTCCCTCAATCTTCTACATTCCAAGGAATAAAGTCCTAACCTGTTCAATCTTTCCTTATAACTCAGGTCCTCCAGACTCCTTGTAAATTTTCCCTGTACTCTTTCAACCTTGTTTACATCTTTCCTGTAGGTAGGTGACCAAAACTGCACACAATACTCCAACTTAGGCCTCACCAATGTCTTGTACAACTTCAGCGTAACATCCCATCTCCTGTACTTAATACTTTGATTTAGATTATGAAGACACGCAGTCCTCTTTTATTGTCATTTAGTAATGCATGCATTAAGAAATGATACGTTATTTCCTCCGGTGTGATATCACAAAACACAGGACAGACCAAGACTGAAAAAACTGACAAAACCACATAATTATAACATATAGTTACAACAGTGCAACAATATCGTAACTTGATGAAGTCCGTGAGCACAGTAAAAGTTCAAAGTCTCTCAAAAGTCCCACATCTCACGCAGACGGGAGAAGGAAGAAAAACTCTCCCTGCCATGCCGTCCACAATCTGACTCTGAGTCATCTGAAAACTTCGAGCTCTGATCAGCTCTCCGACACCGAGTACTGAGCGCTATCTCTGTCCGAACGATTCGACCTCCTTCTCGGTCGCAAAAGCAGGCAGGGCCGGGGATTATGAGGCCTAACCTCTGAAAGATTCCCAGCCACACAGTAACGACAGCAGCGGACGGGCGTTTCAGAAATTTCTCCAGATGTTCCTCTGTGCTTTCACGTCCATTCTCCATCAAATCAGAATTGTCCACGGCCCCTATTTAATAGATACGATATCATTTTTCACCGGAGGGCTGCGCACACGCAGGCGCACCGCCATCTTCTCCCCCCACTTATTTATGTGCCAAATGCTTTCTTTACGACCCTATCTACCTGCGATGCCACTTTCAATGAATTATAGACCTGTATTCCCAGATCCCTTTGTTCTATCACACTCCTCAGTGCCCTACTGCTTACGGAAAGTCCAACCCTGGCTGGTCCAACCAGAGTGCAACACCTGGCACTTGTCTGCATTAAGTTCCAGCTGCCATTTTCCAGCCCGCTTTCCCAGCTGCACATTAACAGACAGTGAAATGCACCTGAGCATGTGCTGGGGGCAGCCCGCAAGATTCTGACGCCAACGTCGCGTGCCCACAATGCTCCGCACAACAACTGGAACACAACAAGCAACAACAGCACAAAAAAAAACCCTTTCCTCCCTCCCACCCACCCCCAACTCACAAACACACTGTATTTCTTTATTTTCCTCTAAATGCCCACAAGAAAATTAATCTCAAGTTGCGTATGGTATATATGTCATTTGATTACATTTTACTTTGAACTTTGAAACTTGAGGGAAAACAGGTCCAGACACACAAGGTACTGCAGATGCTGGAAATCTAGAGCAGTACACATAATGTCCCGGAAAAGCTCAGCAGGTCAGGCAGCATCTACGGATGGGAATAAAAGATCAACGCTTCCTGCCAAGACCCTTCATCTGGACTGTTCCAGCCAATCCAATTCCTCCTTATGAGTCAAGCTCTCTGTGTGACACAAAGACCAGTGAGATTAACTTGTCCCACACTCTTATCCAGCCTCCACTCTTTCTGGAAGTTTCTGCCCGGCTGTTGGAGCGTGGGGCCAGTGGAGATCACGACCCCGAGCTCCCACTGGGCTTGTTAGAATGCACTGTATTGCAAGTAGGTTCATTCTTCCCGTAGCTTGTACAGACCAAGCTCAGAGACACAGCCTGACTGTAATTAATATTCATAATTTCAATTACAGGACAAAACAAAACTCTGGTTTAATTCTAATTCACTGGCAGCAGCCCCTCTCTCTCTCTCTCTTCGTGATGTAGAGAGCTGAATCTGCTTTGCAGTCAAGTTTCACCATCACTCAATATTTTCTCAGCAGACGGTTAGATTGGCTCCTGACCATAATTAATTGTTTGCCTCTTTCTCTTGTGGTTGTTACAGCGGGCGGCTTCAAAGTGCCAAATGAAAAATAGGAATTGCAGTCACTAGTGATGCTGCCAGTGGTTCGATCTAATCTCCGAGGAGGTGTACAGAACACAGCCCGAAACTCTTGCTCTTCACAGGCGTCCACAAAACGGGGGGAAAAAGTCGAAGAATGAATGACAGAAAGTCGTTGGAACCCCAAAGACCCCCCCCTCCCCACTCCCACACACAAGCAGCAGCAGAAGCGTCAACTCTCCCCCCCCCCCGCTTGCTCCAGCAGAGGAGTTGACCCCCACCGGCCACGCCTCCCAGAGACCATGATCCGCAGCCCATCAAAAACTACCGTCCATCCCAGCACTCTGACATCTCAACAGGCCTTCTCTCTCGTTAACGAGAGAGAGGGAGATATCACAAGGGGTGGGGGGGTGGGGGGCAACAGGTCCCTGATTCGTTCGCCCCGAATCGGAGCCAACGGACCATCGAAAGAGAGAGAGATCGCTTCAGTGCAGAAGCCCCAGACGGCTCGGTATTCCAATATTTCGCATTAAATATTCGTTTCCTCGTGGCCCCACCAGATGTGTGCCATCTTTTCAGGTGTCCACCCCATTGGCACCACTCCGCCCCACCTGTGCTGACATTGGAGAGGCTTCGGAGGAGGTCGACAGGAATGGTTACCTTAGAAGGAGCCAATAATAAACAGCAGAAACTCTGCAGATGCTGGAAATCCAGAGCAGCCCACACAAAATGCCAGAGGAGCTCAGCGGCTCAGGCAGCTTCCCTGGAAATTGGATAGCCGACGTGTTGGGCCAAGATTCTTCTTCAGGACACGTGGACCCAGGCGGAACATAAGGTGTTGCTCGTCCACCCTGGGGGCAGCCTCATCCTGGCACGAGGGGAGGCCCCGGACTGACACCCTCAGAGTGGAGGAGCAACACCTTATATTCCATCTGGGTAGCCGCCAACCTGATGGAATGAATATCGATTTCTTCTTACAGTTAAAGAAATGTTTCCTCCACCTCCCCTGTTCCATTATTTCCCACTTTGACTTTTTACTTCTTTCAGCCTACCCATTGCTTCCCCCTGGGTCCCCTCCTCCTTCCCTTCCTCCTGGGTCCCCTCCCCCTTCCCTTCCCCCTGGGTCTCCCCCTTCCCTTCCCCCTGGGTCCCCTCCTCCTTCCCTTCCTCCTGGGTCCCCTCCCCCTTCCCTTCCCCCTGGGTCTCCCCCTTCCCTTCCCCCTGGGTCCCCTCCTCCTTCCCTTCCTCCTGGGTCCCCTCCCCCTTCCCTTCCCCCTGGGTCCCCTCCCCCTTCCCTTCCCCCTGGGTCTCCTCCCTCCCTTCCTCCTGGGTCCCCTCCCCCTTCCCTTTCTCCTCCAGTCCACTCCCCTCTCTTATCGGATTCCTCCTTCTCCAGCCCTTTCCCCTTCCCACCCACCTGGCTTCACCTCTCACCTTCCAGCTAGCCTCCTTTCCCTTCCCTCCACATTTTTTTATTCTGGCAGCTTCCCAAATGGTGGAAGGCTTCGAAAGAGTCGATGTGGGAAGGGTGTTTGCTATGATGGGAGAGCCTAAGTCCCAAGGGCACGGCCTGGGAAAGGAGGGACGTTTATTTAGAACGGAGATGGGGAGGAATTTCTTTAGCCATTGGGTGGTGAATCTGTGGAATTCGTTGCCACAGGTGGCTGTGGAGACCAAGTCACTGGGTATATTTAAGGCAGAGGTTGATAGAGTCTTGAATCATCAGGGCCTGAAGGGATACAGGGAGAAGGCGGGAGATTGAGGCTGAGAGGGAAATGGATCAGCCATGATTGAATGGCAGAGCAGACTTGATGGGCCAAATGGCCTAATTCTGTTCCTAAATCTCATGGTGTTATTTCCCTGTACTCATTCTCTCTCATATACCCACTGGCTCCTGTTTGATTTTTTGCCATTTTATCTAACAATTTTCAAAGATGCTTCATAGAAAGCAGCACGGCTTGATGTGGCAACAGCTCTGTCCAAGAGACCGCAGAGAGTTATGGGCGCAGCTCAGCGCGTGACGAAAACCGGTCTCCCCCTCCGCCTACACTCGCTGTCCCAGCACGGCAGCCGACATGGTCAAAGACACCAGAATATCCCAGACATTCCCTTTTCTTCCCCTTTCCATTGGGCAGACAGTATGACAGTCGGAAAAAAACAGCTTCAACGACAGCTTCTACCCACTGTTATAAGGTTCCTGAATGGACCTCTTGACAGTGAAGATCAATCTACCTCTTCATGGCTATCTATCTATCTATCCATTTACTTATTTATTATTACTTACTTACTTATTTATCTAGCTGTCCATCTATCTGTCTATTATCTCTGTCTGCCTATCTATCTGTCTATCTGTCTGTCTGTCTATCTATCTGGCTATCTGTCTATCTATCTATCTATCTATCTGTCTGTTCATCTGTCTATCTATCTATCTGTCTGTCTATATATCTGTCTGTCTGTCCATCTGTCTATCTATCTGTCTATCTATCTATCTATCTGTCCGTCTATCTGTCCATCTATTTGTCTATTATCTATCTGTCTATCTATCTATCAATCTATCTGTCTGTCTATCTAATTGCTTATTTATCTATCTGTCTGACTATCTGTATGTCTATCTATCTATCCATCTATCTATGTACATCTCTCTCTACTTCAAACATGAGGAGATCTGCAGGTACTGGAAATCCAAAGCAACCCTCACAAATGCTGGAGGAACTCAGCAGGCCAGACAGCTTCCACAGAAAGGAGTAAACAGTCGACGTTCAGGCCGAGACCCTGCCTCAGAAATGAGGAGATCAGAGCAACCTGGATTGAACAGGATCAAAGTAATGCAAATGTAACACTTGCTATACTGATACAATGCAAAATGAAACACATTTTACAGAGAGTGTTACAACACTAAATATAATGTTATGGGATTATTGCAAGTATAACTGCATCACTTGCTGCAGGCATTGATACAGTGTTAATGCAAAGAGCAGTACAGGACATAATGTAACACTGGTAACAACCATGGGATACAAAATGAAACCCTTGTTCCACACAACCTTATGAAGCTAAATTCAAATTTACAGAGACTGTTACAATGATAAACATTTCCCTTGTTACAAATATGATACATGCTAAATGATACACTACAGGGACTGATATAATGATAAATGTATCCCTTGTTACAGACGAGATACTATGCTGATAAATGTTACAGGCAAAGTTGCAATATTAAATGCACCACTTCTGATTGTTGCAATAAAAAGTCAAAGCTTATTAGAGACACTCCATAAAGCAAATTGCAGTACATTACAAGACCTGAAACACTAAAGAAGCAATTGCTCATTACAAAACTTAATAGATGCCAAATGCAATATTTTAAGAATATTCATTCCAGAATTTACAAACCTCAGTGTGTCACACAATGTTTTACAATGTTTAATTCAAGACTCTATTACCTGGCGCATACATACAGTCACAAGAAAGTCTGCAGATGCTGGAAATCCAAAGCAACACACACACAAAATGTCGGAAGAACTCAGCGGGTCAGGCAGCATCTATGGAAACAAATAGTCGACGTTTCAGGCCGAGACTGAAGGGTCCAGATTGTGGGTCTCAGACTGAAACATCATGTTTGCTCTTTTCCATAGATGCTGCCTGGCTTAAAGAGTTCCTCCAGCATCTTGTGTGTGTTGCATCTAGATACAGAACCGTGCAATAGTCTTAGGCCCATATATATACAGCTAGGATGCCTAAGACCTTTGCACAGTACTGTAGGAATTTTTGATATTGCACTGAACTGCTGCTGCAAAAAAAACACAAATTTCATGACATATGTGAGTGATGATAAACCTGATTCTGATGTGGGTCTCCATTGTGGACTGAGAGTGGGAAGGGGGCAGGGAGAGGGGAATCACGGTTGGGAAAAGTGGAAGGGAGAAGGGAGGGAAGCACCAGAGAGACGTTCTGCAATGATCAGTAAATCAATTGTTTAGAATCAATTGACCTTGCCTGGTGTCTCATGGCTGGGTGTGTCTGCTCCTGGGACTCCCCTGCCCCTAGCACTCCTTCTCTATTACCCATCCCACTCCCCTCCCACGGTGCTCCACCCTCGCCATTCCCAACGTCCTTTGCTCCCGCAAAGTTTACAAACTCACTCTCCGCTCCTCATTGACAAATACAGTACTGTGTAAAATTTTTAGGCACCCTAGTTATATATATATATGTGTGTGTGTGTGTGTGTGTGTGTGTGTGTGTGTGTGTGTGTGTGTGCGTGTGTGTGTGTGTGTGTGTGTATGCCAAAACATAACAAATAAACAAGTAAATCAATTATATATATTGAATAGATTTTTTTTTAAATGTACAAAAACAGAAGTACTGTATATTAAAAAGTGAGGTAGTGTCCAAAGATTCAATGGCCATTTAGGAACTGGATGGCAGAGGGGAAGAAGCTGTTCTTGAATCGCTGAGTGTGTGCCTTCAGGCTTCTGTACCTCCTACCTGATGGTAACAGTGAGAAAAAGGCATGCCCTGGGTGCTGGAGGTCCTTAATAATGGACGCTGCCTTTCTGAGACACCGCTCCTTGAAGATGTCCTGGGTACTTTGTAGGCTAGTAGCCAAGATGGAGCTGACTAGATTTACAACCTTCTGCAGCTTCTTTCGGTCCTGTGCAGTAGCCCCTCCATACCAGACAGTGATGCAGCCTGTCAGAATGCTCTCCAGGGTACATCTATAGAATTTTTTGAGTGTATTTGTTGACATGCCAAATCGCTTCAAACTCCTAATAAAGTATAGTCACTGTCTTGCCTTGCTGTCTTTTACACAGCACTGTAGCTCCCTTTCTGAAGCTTCAGAGAGGCTGCAGAGGAGATCTACCAGGATACCGCCCAGACCAGAGGGTATGTCTTATGAATAGAGGTTAAGCGAGCTGAGGTTCTTTTTCTCGTAGAATGGAGGAGGGATAGAGGCGACTTGATAGAGAGGTACAAGATGAAGAGAAGCATAGAACAAATGGCGAGCCAGAGACGTTTTCCCAGGGCAGTAGTGGCTGATACAAAGAGTCCTCTTTAAGGTGATTGGTGGAAAGTATAGGGGGAATTCTCAGAGTATAAGAACACAATAAATATAAATAAACAAGACAGCTTATATACACAGGCTGATCGCATGTTAGACAAAGAAGTTTCTGCTGGTATGGTGACTGGCAGGAAATGATAAGTAGTGGTGGGTTCTTTACACAAAGTCACAAGCACCTGGAGGAAATCTGCGGATGCTGGAAATCCAAAGGGACACACTCACAGAGTGCTGGAGGAACTCAGCAGGTCAGGCAGCATCCCTGGAAAAGAGTGAACGGTCGACGTTTCGGGCCCAGACCCTTCCTCAGGACCTTTAGCAGCCCCTCATGGAGGGTCTCGGCCCGAAACGCCGACAGTTTATTTGCTCTTTTCCATCAACGCTGCCCGGCCTCCTGAGCTCCTCCAGCATTTTGTGTGCGTTGCTTGTTACACAACACGGTGGGTGTGTGAAGTGCACCTGCAGGGTTAGGGGTGGACGCAGATACATTAAGGTCACTCTTAGATAGTCACACGGAGGTAGAAAAATAAGGGATATGTAGGAAGAAAGACTTGGATTGATCTTGGAGTGGGTTAAAAGGCCAGCACAGCATCGTGGGCTGAAAGGCCTGTACTGTGATGTCAGGTCCTAGGATATGCTCTGTGTAAACTCTTTTTCTGCACCCTCAGGTGACTGGGAACAGCACAAAAAACATCTTACACATTTCGCACAATAATTGAGCATCTCTCCTTGCTCTAGAAATGGGATCTGAGTGACTTTGACCGTGGAATGATTGTTGGTGCCAGACGGGGTGGTTCGAGTATCTCAGAAACTGCTGATCTCCTGTGATTTTCGCAGATATCAGAAGATATGGGAGCAGAATCTCTAGAGTTTACAGAGAATGGTGCAAAACAAAAAAAAGCACATCCAGTGCATGTCAGTTCTGTGGGTGAAAAGCCTTGTGAATGAGAGAGATCAGAGGAGAATGGCCAGACTGGTTCAAGCTGACAGGAAGGCAACAGTGACTCAAATAACCACACATTTACAACAGCGGCGTGCAGAGGAGCATCTCTGAATGCACAACACATGGAACCTTGAAATGCATGCGTACAGCCCAAGCAAGAGAAAATCTGCAGGTGCTGGAAATCCAAGCAAAGCACACACACAAAAGTTCTGGAGGAACTGAGCAGGCCAGGCAGCATCTACGGAAAAGAGTACAGTCGACGTTTTGGGCCGAGACCCTTCGGCAGGACCAACAGCAGAAGACCACAAGCCTAAACTCAGTGGCCACTCTGTCAGGTAGTGGGAATACTATGTTCTGTGTTCTGAACCCTACATCACCAAGCAAGTCCAACACTGAAGGCAGTTGAGGGAGAAATAGACTCTGAGTCAGCGAGCAGATTCGAAGCTGTGACCGTAATCATGATGAGAGCTGAGACTTAATGATGGGTTTCAGCAGAAGCTCAGAGGATGGGATCCTGGTCTCGGAATTATGGATTGTGATGGCAGATCTATTAAAAGGGAGTGAGCTCGGATCGCGGAGATGCCCTGCGGTGCCATGCTGGGGGAGCGCTGCAGAGGGTGAAGCCCTTTGGTCTGATTTTAAGCTGACCCCCACCTCCCCCTCCCCAGCTCCCGGGGCGAGGGCCCAATCCTGACCTCGGGCGCTGCCTGTGTGGAGTTTTCACGTTCTCCCCTGTGACTGGGTGGTACACCACCAACCCCTCCCCTCCCGAGTGCTCCAATTTCCTCCCACACCCCAAAGGCAAGTAGAGAGGGAGGTTACTGGCTGCTGTAAATTGCCCCTGGGGTGTGGACGAGAGGTATAAGGACTGGGGCAGTTGACAGGGGTATGAGTGACAATAAATGGGAGGGGGGGAAGTGAGAAAGATGAGATTATTCCAGAGGCCAACATAGACTCAATGGCTGAATGGCCTTCTATGTAACAACAAGAAACCGATTCCCCAGTCAATACTGCATGTGGCTTTATTCCTCGTGCTTACGTTATTTATTTATTTGTTTGTGTGTTTGTTTACTGGGATACAGCGCGGAATAGGCTCTTCCGGCCCTTCGAGTCACACGGCCCATCGATCCCTGATTTTAAGTAGCACACAGAAAACGCTGGAGGAACTCAGCAGATAGATAGATAGATAGATATACTTTATTGATCCCGAGGGAAATTTGGTTTCGTTACAGCCGCACCAACCAAGAATAGAGCGTAAGTATAGCAATACAAAAACCACAAACAATCAAACAACAAAATGCAAACTATGCCAGATGGAAAATAAGTCCAGGACCAGTCTACTGGCTCAGGGTGTCTGACCCTCCACAGGAGGAGCTGCAAGTTCGATGGCCACAGGCAGGAACGACCTCCAGTGTTGTATCTCGGTGGAATATGACCGAAGTCCAACAGTAGGAAGTTCAATATCCGGTCTACAAACACATTCCCCGATCGTAATATACCCCGGATTGCACCATCTGTTGTTAACCAGAACAGTAAGCACCCAACTCCTTTACGCTTACCGCTCTCAGTGCACTCCCGGTCAGCCCGAACGGTCTGGAAGCCATCCATGGAAAAGAGTGAACCGTCGAAGGGTCTCGGCCCAAAACGTCGACTCTACTTTTTTCCATCGATGCTGCCTGGCCTGCTGAGTTCCTCCAACATTGTGTGTGTGTGTGTGTGTGTGTGTGTGTGTGTGTGTTGCGTGGATTTCCAGCATCTGCTCTTGTTTGTCCCCTGATTTTATTCCTGGCCTAATCACGGGGAAATTTACAACGAACCAACTAACGTACCGACCGGTACGTCTTTGGACTGTGGGAGGAAACTGGAGCACCTGGAGGAAACCCACGTGGTCACGGGGAGAACATACAAACTCCTTACACATAGCGGCGGGAATTGAACCCGGGTTATCTGTACACTAAAGCATTACGCTAAACACAACACTACCATGCCGTAAAGCGTGTGTAAAGTGACTTTCACAGACTGTGTGGTAATGTATAGTATTATATGCTCAACCTATTATCATGTATCTCCTAACAAAGTGGCCACTGAGTGTGTGTTCATGGTCTGCAGCCTGTCAGTTTCAAGGTTCAACATGTTCTGCATTCAGAGACGCTCTTCTGCACCACACTGTTGTAACGTGTGGTTATCTGAGTTACTGTTGCCTTCCCGTCAGCCTCTTATTTTACAAAACTATAGAAGTTTATTTACAACACATATACACAAGGTATGGACAGTCAATATTTACAAGACAGTAAGAACACTCAGATTAAATTACAGTTATTACCAGCTATAAAACAGTCAATACACTGGGAGGGCCCACCTCTCCTGGGAGGCCCCCACCATACCCTCTCCAAGGACAGTCAGGCACGAACGTATCCTCAGAAGAGGGGCAGGCAGCCCCTATACCCGGGAAAGGCCATCTTGACCAGGCCCAGGAGCAAGCCCCCCAGGAGATGACCTGCCCCCTTCCGAACTGGGTGCCCGTCCGTATATGAGAAGCGCAGGACCAAAGTGCAGCCTCAGCAGCAGCCCCTTCAGAAATGAAGCAGTCTGGCCTTTCTCCTCCGAAACTCTAACCCAAGCATTCTCAGCCCTTTTTATGCCATGGAGCTTTGCCATTAACCAAGGGGATCATTGGTCACAGGCTGGAACCCCTACTCCAGAGACCTTTGTGTGTGCAAATCCCGAGAAATTTGTGAGATACTCAAACCACCCCATCTGGCACCAACAATCATTTAACAGCCAAGGTCACTTAGATCACAAACATGATCAGCTAAATATATGTAATTATTCAGTGGATTTTCCAACAATTACTGTACATCTGCTTCTGTATTTTCCAGAAAGTTCTTAACTTTCTGTCGACTCAACCTTGGCGGTCTTTCATTGATTCTGTTATGGCTATTATTCTGCAGATTTATTGAGTAGCCGGCAAGGAAATGAATCTCAGGGTTGTATATGGTGAAATATATGCACTTTGATAATAAATTTACTTTGAACTTTAAACTTTGAACGTAGGAGAAAGGCAGTGGACAAGATATGGCAACATAGGTCTATGGATGATCCTTTTAAAATTACAATGGGTTGGTCATCCGAGATTACACTGGATCTCAGAGTCGCCAATATGTTCAAGAGATGAATGTTTAAAGGTTTAGATGCTAGCTTTATTTGTCACTTGTAAATCGGGTCAATTTAAGCACTGGGACGAGTTGGAAAGGTCGGGCACGGGCTGGGTTGTGGCAGCTGGGGTCCAGGCCCCAGAGCAGTCCGAGAGTGAGGACCAACACAATGTTTGGACGATTAGAGCGTCCGGCCAGACCGAAGAGGTCAGGATGCTAGGACTGGAGGCAAGGCACGGGTTGGTTCTGCTTGATTCTGAATGTTCCTCCACATTTACTTGGCTCCGCGCTGAACTGAGGCTGCGACCTGCTCTAGCTACTGTGATGCCTGGCTTCGTGTCTTTCACAAAACTTCCTTTTTATATGCTACTTGCTTACTTTTATTCTTTGCACTATTTTTTTTTCTCTACGCCTTGGCTGTTTGGCCATCAACTGTTAGTGGGTTTTTTTGGGGATTTCTTTGTTTTGTGGCTGACTGAGAGGAGACAAGTATCATGGTTGTATGAAGTATACAAACTTTGACTATAAACACACACAAAAAATGCTGGTGAATGCAGCAGGCCAGGCAGCATCTATAGGAAGAGGTACAGTTGATGTTTCGGGCTGAGACCCTTCGTCAGGACTAACTGAAGGAAGAGTTAGTAAGAGCTTTGAAAGTGGGAGGGGGAGGGGGAGATCCAAGATGATAGGAGAAGACAGGAGGGGGAGGAATGGAGCCAAGAGCTGGACAGGTGATTGGCAAAAGGGATATGAGAGGATCATGGGACAGGAGGCCTAGGGAGAAGGAAAAGGGGGAGGGGGAAAAGCCCAGAGGATGGGCAAGGGGTATAGTGAGAGGGACAAAGGGAGGAAAAGGAGAGAGAGAAAAAGAATGTGTGTATATAAATAAATAATGGATGGGGTATGATGGGGAGGTGGGGCATTAACGGAAGTTAGAGAAGTCGATGTTCATGCCATCAGGTTGGAGGCTACCCAGACGGAATATAAGGTGTTGTTCCTCCAACCTGAGTGTGGCTTCATCTTTACAGTAGAGGAGGCCGTGGATAGACATGTCAGAATGGGAATGGGATGTGGAATTAAAATGTGTGGCCACTGGGAGATCCTGCTTTCTCTGGCGGACAGAGCGTAGATGTTCAGCAAAGCGGTCTCCCAGTCTGTGTCGGGTCTCGCCAATATATAGAAGGCCACATCGGGAGCACTGTACGCAGTATATCACCCCAGCCGACTCACAGGTGAAGTGTTGCCTCACCTGGAAGGACTGTTTGGGGCCCTGAATGGTGGTAAGGGAGGAAGTGTAAGGGCATGTGTAGCACTTGTTCTGCTTACAAGGATAAGTGCCAATTACTTTGAACTTTTGAACTTTGAAATCCTTTCTAAAGCTCTTCGCCCTTACCCTCAACTCATGCCCTTTAGTTTTTCAGACAGCTCTGTCTCCCGATGTTAGATTTCAGATTTATTATACTTTTTTAAAGATTTGTTTTATTTAAATTTAGAGATACAGAGCAGCGTAGAGCCTTCTGGCCCATCGAGCAGTGCCACCCAGTAATCTCCGATTCAACTGCAGCCCAATGACAGGAAAAATGTATTTCGAACCTTGAAAACATCAAGACATCAAGATGAGGTTTTGGGCCCCTCATCTTGGAAAGGATGTGCTGGCATTGGAGAGGGTCCAGAGGAGGTTCACAAGGACGATTCTGGGGATGAAAGAGTTATCATACGAGGAACTCATTGAGGGATTTCATTGAAACCTTTCGAATGTTGAAAGGCCCAGACAGAATAGATGTGGAAAGGATGTTTCCCATGGTAGGAGAGTCTAGGACAAGAGGGCACAGCCTCAGGTTAGAGGGACACCCTTTCAAAACAGAGATACGGGGAAATTTCTTTAGCCAGAGGGTGGTGAATTTGTGGAATTTGTTGCCACAGGCAGCTGTGGAGGCCAGGTCATTAGGTGTACTTAAGGCAGAGATTAATAGATTTTTATTGGACTTGGCATCAAAGGTTATGGGAAGAAGGCCGGGTACTGGGGTTGAGGAGGATAGAAAAAAGGATCAGCCATGATTGAATGGTGGAGCAGACTCGACGGGACAGATGGCCAAATTCTGCTCCTATATCTCATGGTCTTATGGTCTCATACAGTGAAATGTCTCATTTGCCCCAACAGCCAAAACAGTCCGAGGATGTGCTGGTCTACAAGTGTCACCAAGGTTTCAGCAGCAACTTAGCACATCTGTTTATCTTCTAGAATGTTGAAGAGTTTTTGAGGAGGTTGTTTGAGAGGATGTCCTCTCTCGTGGATATATCTAGGACTAAGGGGGAACAGCTTCGGAATAAGATTGTGGAATGGACCTCTTACAGGATAGAGGTGAACTCTTGATATCCCTGTCTACCTCGTCATGACCCCTGCACTTGATTTGTCCACCCTCCCTGTAACCATATAGTCGGACAACAAGGTGTGTTTGAGACAAGTGGCCCAGATGTCAGGGGTTCGTGTTGCGAGCAAGCAATTTCACGGGTTTGGAGAGTGAGACAGGAAGCACTGACTATGAATAAGCATATTAATCATTTATTTCCAAACAGTAAGAGATTCAACCAAACATCTAAGATGCCCCCCACAAGTTACACAAACCAGAAAACGAAACAGTCAGCAAACAGATAAGTGCGTGTGAGGACACTCCTATCTTTGCAGCATCATTTCCCACTGGTTCTTCAGCACCAGCCGCGATCTCAATGCGAAGGTGACCCCCTGGAGACAAAGGAAAGAGCGCGAGTCTCCCGCACGGGCTGTTCTTATACTCCTGAGACGCCTGGAACCGGACACCAGTGCCGTGGCACACAAGGCAGCCCAATGGGAAAGACCTGCTGCATCCTGCAAACAGGCCAATCGATGACCAGCAGGGTAGAAGCGGCTTCCGACCAACAAGTAGACTAACCCCTCCATGCGACAGGGAGGAGGTGGTGGGTGCGGGAGGGCGGAGATCACGGGATAAACGCACAAGGGGAAGGAAGAGAGGGATGGGGGGTTGAAAGGCGGGTGGTTTGAGATGAAGGCTGGGGAAGGAAGAGAGGGATGGGGGGGTTGAAAAGCGGGTGGTTTGAGATGAAGGCTGGGGAAGGAAGAGAGGGATGGGGGGGGTTGAAAGACGGGTGGTTTGAGATGAAGGCTGGGAGGTTCCAGCAGAAATTGCTCCGGGGCTGAGACAGCAATATTGACTTTTTGAGACACGGCGTGGAATATGTCCTTCCGGCCCTTCGAGCCGCGCCGGCCCACAATCCCCTGCTGTAATCCGAGCCTAATCACAGGACAGGTTACAATGACCAATTGACCTACCAACCGGTACATCTACGGACTGTGGGAGGAAACTGGAGCACCCGGAGGAAACCCGCGCGGTCACGGGGTGAACGTACAAACTTCTCACAGGCTGTGACGGGAATTGAACTGGGTCGCCTGTACTGTAAACTGTCACGCTAACCACCAAATTACTGTGCCACTCCACCGAAATTTGAAACACAATCATAACTTTGCCACGGCGCAGACAGAGGCCATTCAGCCCGTCTCTGCTGGCTCTTGGAAGACCATTCTATACCTACTTCCCCCATAATCCTGCAAAGTATCCCCTCTGGAGTCCCATGCAGTCCTTGTCCTGGAAACCCAGGTTCATTCCATCTCCACCACTATTTTTATCTTTTGTATGAGATTTTAGTTCAGTGTCACCTGATCCTTGAATCACCGGCTGGAGAGGGAAGATTTACCTCTTTTTAAAGTCAAAGTAATTTTTTATCGAAGTATATATATGTTACCACATTCTACGTTAAGATTCATTTCCTTGCAGGCATTTACAGGAAAATGAAGAAATACTATAGAATTAATGAAAAACTATACACTTATTTATTCCCTCTCACTGTAACTCCTTGCCCATCCTCTGGGTTCCCCTCCCCCTTTCTTTCTCCCTAGGCCTCCCGTCCCATGATCCTGTCCCTTCTCCAGCCTCGTATCCCTTTTGCTAAGCAACATTCCAGCTCTTGGCTCCATCCCTCCCCCTCCTGTCTTCTCCTATCATTTCGGATCTCCCCCTCCCCCTCCCACTTTCAAATCTCTTACTATCTCTTCTTTCAGTTAGCCCGAAACATCGACCTTACCTCTTCAAATAGATGCTGCCTGCCTGCTGCGTTCCACCAGAATTTTGTATGTGTTGATTGGATTTCCAGTATCCGCAGATTTCCTCGTGTTTGTATTTATTTATACAGAACAGGCCCTGCTGGCCCATCCTGCAACCCCCAATTTAACCCTGGCGGAATCACAGGAAAATTTGCAATGACCAATTAACCTGTCCACTGGTACGTCTTTTGACTGTGGGGGGAAACTGAAGCACCGGGGGCAGAGGGGAACCAATGCGGTCACGGGGAGAACGTACAAACTCCTTGGAGTACTGTGCTCAGTTCTGGTCGCCTCACTACAGGAAAGGTGTGGATACTACAGAGAGGGTGCAGAGGAGATTTACAAGGATGTTGCCTGGATTGGGGAGCATGCCTTATGAAAATAGGTTGAGTGAAATCGGCCTTTTCTCCTTGGAGCGACGGAGGATGAGAGGTGACCTGATAGAGGTGTATAAGATGATGAGAGGCATTAATCGTGTGGATAGTCAGAGGCTTTTTCCCAGGGCTGAAATGGCTAACACAAGGCGGCATAGTTTTAAGGTGCTTCAAAGTAGGTGCAGAGAGGATGTCAGGGGTAAGTTTTTCACACAGAGAGTGGTGGGTACATGGAATGCACTGCCTGCAACGATGGTGGAGGCAGATACAATAGAGTATTTTATGAGCCTCTTAGATAGGTACACGGAACTTAGCAAAGTAGAGGGATATGTGCTTGGGTAATTCTAGGCAGTTTCCAGAGGAGGTTACATGGTCAGCACAACGTTGTGGGCTGAAGGGCCTGTAATGTGCTGTAGATTTCTATGTTCTATGTTTCCTGACAGGCAGCGGCAGGAATTGAACCCGGGTCACTGGTACAGTAAAGCATTGTGCTGACCACTACGTCACCAGGTCGCAAGGGCTGACAGATAACCAACGTGTGAAAGAAGACCAACTGTACAAATAAAAAGAATGTGAGTCATCGAGACCGTGAAAGTGGGTCTGCAGGTCGTTGGCATGAACCCTGCGGCCTTTACGGATCACCGGTCAGCGGTGAGCTTCTAGGGTTCCTGAGCACCTGTAGCTACTACTCATTGTGTTAACTAGAGCTGTTTGTGCTTCCGGTTGGGCTCATGTGGTTAAGGCATCGGACTAGCGATCTGAAGGTCGTGAGTTCGAGCCCCAGCTGAGGCAGCGTGTTGTGTCCTTGAGCAAGGCACTTAATCACACATTGCTCTGCGACGACACTGGTGCCAAGCTGTATGGGTCCTAATGCCCTTCCCTTGGACAACATCGGTGTCGTGGAGAGGGGAGACTTGCAGCATGGGCAACTGCTGGTCTTCCATACAACCTTGCCCAGGCCTGCGCCCTGGAGAGTGAAGACTTTCCAGGCGCAGATCCATGGTCTCGCAAGACTAACGGATGCTTCTGGTTTAATCTGGTCAAGTTAATTGTGACTAGCTCGGGTTTCCTGCGGTCTATGATTATTTAAAGGGGACTCTCGTTCAGCTCCTTCGCGGAGTCATTGTTGTTGGAGCGACTGAAATGTATCACGGTGTCGCTCTGAAGCTCTGTAGGTATTCCTATGTTTAACCTGGTGTTTCAGTCTCTTCGTGAGGAGCCTACCTTTCCTCCACTCCCGGTTCGAGTCGCGCGCCGCGCGCCTGCCGTCTGCGGCTCCCCGGGTCGAGTCAGTGCCAGCGACCCCCAAAAGACAGCCTGTCATTCCTCTGCGCCCGGGTCCAGTTCTCCGAGAGCACACCCTGACCGTTGTAGAATCAGTTCAGAGCTGAGGTGAGTGAGGTTGCCCTGCGTCGGTTCAGGACCCTGGTGGTTGAGGGGTAATAACTGTTCCTGAACCTGGTGGTGTGGGACCTGAGGCTCCTGTACCTCTACCCGATGGTAGTAGTGAGAAGGGAGCAGGGCCTGGGTGGTGGGGGTCCTCGATGATGGATGCTGCTTTCTTGTGGCAGCGCCCCTTGTAGATGTGCTCAGTGGTGGGGAAGCCTTTTGCTGATATTTGTCTTTTCGCAGCCAGCCACGATCCCATACAATCTCTCAGCTTCCAAGGGATGGCTCTAGATTCTCCAATCAAAATCTATCACAGAGTTATCCAGCATGAAAACAGACCCTTCAGCCCATCAGGTCTGTGTTGGCCATCAAATGCCTATTTACACTATTCCTATCATATTTTATCCACGGACCCATTAATTCCCCCAGATTCTACCTCTCACCTACATGCCAAGGCAAGTTACAAATTCAAAGGTTCAAAGTACATTTATTACGTATGTAGTTTTCAACCCTGAAATTCATCTTCCCCACAGACAGCCACGAAACAAAGAAAAAGAAATACGTCAAGCACCTAATGCTCAAATCAAAAAACAACAAATTGTGTAAATGGCTAAAATAAACAACTGAGAAACACAGAATATAGAACATTAAACCACCAAGACATTGAAACAGCCTAGGAATTTTCATTTTAGTTCAGTTCTGTTCAATTTAGCACTGTGTCGTTCATTGAATGCAGGCGGCAGAGACAGTCTGCCTTGATCAAGATCGAATGCAGGCTACAGAATGAATGCAGATTGAATGCAGAATGCAGAATGAATGCAGAATGCAGATTGAATGCAGAATGCAGAACCAGTCTGCCTCGATCAAGATCGCACAAAATAGCGATAGAAAAAGGAGTGACCAGAAACCACAAACACGGATTGACATGAACTTCAGAGTCCAGTCCACAAACTGCATCGATTAAGCCTTGCCCAGGGCCCAAGACTCTGGCAGCATTGATTGAGAGGGAGAGAGAGACCAGTCAAATGCACACAGATGGTGCTTAACGCCCGCTCGCCTTCTGCTCTCGACTCCTTGATTTCAGTCCTGCTCGAAGCTTTAATCGGCGAGATCGGTGAGAAACGGAGTCGATCAGGAGTTGTGGAACTTGGCCTTCAGCACGCGCACTCCACTCGAAACCTCACCGAACTCCTTCAGAGAGAGCAGACTGCCGGATCGCTCAGTCGGCCCAGAAACCCCCATCAAAATGTAAATCGCCTGTCTCAATAGTAGCAGAACCATATTTGAAAGAAGAAGTAAAAGAATTACTTTCGTGAAATGTCTGAAGGATTTGCCTTTGGTCACATTGTTCGCTGGCGCCATCTTCTCCAACATCTTCCACAGTGGCCAAATAACCCACCAGCCTGCGTGCCTTCGGAATCTGGGAGGAAACCGGAGCATGTGGGGGAAACCCAGACGGTCAGAGGGTGAACATGCCGACTCTACACAGGCAGTGGCAGGAGGTCAGGATTGAACCCAAGGTCAGTGCAGACCCAGGTGCCAACCTCACCAGCATCCCATCGTTATTCGGTATTCTCCCCAGGTTCTGCCACTCGCCCAGACAATTTACTGCGGCTAACTAACCCACCAACTTGCACAGTTTTGGGATGTGGGAGGGTAGCAGAGCATGCAGGAGAAACCCACGTAGTCACAAGGCAGAAGGTGTAAACTCCATACTGACATCCCCTGGAATCAACCCAACCAACCTCCTCTTCAACCCACCTCACCGCCCTCTCCTGGAGCTTCGTACCCTTCTAAAGCGCAGTGACTCTCTGAAGCCTATCGAATGCCGAAAGGCCTCAATAGAGCGGGCGTGGAAAGGATGTTTCCTATGGTGGGGGGGAGTCTGGGACCAGAGAGAACCGTTTCCGATAGAGGGACATCCATTTAGAACAGAGATGAGGAGAAATTGCTTTTTGTCAGAGAGAATCTGTGGAATTCGTTGCCACAGGCTGTGATGGAGGCCAAGTCTTTATGTATATTTAAGGCAGAGGTTGATAGATACTTTATACTTTATTGTCGCCAAACAATTGATACTAGAACGTACAATCATCACAGCGATATTTGATTCTGTGCTTCCCACTCCCTGGAGTACAAATCGATAATAAATATTAAAAATTTAATTTATAAATAGTAAATAGAAAATAGAAAATGGGAAGTAAGGTAGTGCAAAAAAACCGAGAGGCAGGTCCAGATATTTGGAGGGTACGGCCCAGATCTGGGTCAGGATCCGTTCAGCTGTCTTATCACAGTTGGAAAGAAGCTATTCCTGAATCTGGCTGTCCGAGTCTTCAAGCTCCTGAGCCGTCTCCCGGAGGGAAGAGGGACGAAAAGTGTGTTGGCTGGGTGGGTCGTGTCCTTGATTATCCTGGCAGCACTGCTCCGACAGCGTGCGGTGTAAAGTGAGTCCAAGGATGGAAGATTGGTTTGTGTGATGTGCCGGGCCTGTGTTCACGATCTTCTGCAGCTTCTTTCAGTCTTGGACAGGACAACTTCCATACCAGGTTGCGATGCACCCTAGAAGAATGCTTTCTACGGTGCACCTATAAAAATTAGTGAGGGTTTTAGGGGACAGGACAAATTTCTTTATTCTTGATTAGTCAGGGCATCAGGGATACAGGAGGAAGACAGGAGATTGAGGCTGAGAGAAAAAGATGGATTGGCCATGATGAAATGGCGGAGCAGACTTGATAGGCCAGATGGTCTTATGGACATCTTGAGAATACTGGATGATAAAGGAAAGTGTGTGACATTAAGGCTTTATAAGGCCAGGCTGGATGTGGAGCATTGTGGACAGCTTTGGGCCCCCTTTGCAAGGAAGTATAAGCTAAGTTTGCAGGGTCCAGCGGAGGTTCACGAGATTATTCCCGGGGATGATAGCTCTACACCCATCATCTGGGAGTAGTGTGCCAAGGTGCCAAAGCTGGAGCTGGTGCTGCTCCCATTTTTCGCTCGGCAGAAGACAAGCTGTATTGTGTTCGACTGCAGACTGCTGCAACATTCATGAACTCAGGGACTTGGACTATTCTTGTGTGACTGTATGTTACCGATATCTTACACGTGCTTGCTAACTTATGCGTGCTCTATGTGCCTTGTGCTGAGTGCGACTGTTGGCACTGTGATTTGCACCTTGGTCCTAGAATAACTCTGTTTCGCTTGGCTGTATTCATGGGTATTTATGCTTGGTTGCATGATAATTAAATTTGAATGATGTACTATGAATTTTGGAGAATGAGGGGCGGTCCCATTGAAACCTATCGAATACTGAAAGGCCTGGACAGAGTGGACGTTTCCTATAGTGGGTGAGCCCAGAACCAGAGGGCACGGCCTCAGAATTAAGGGGCGTCCATTTAGAACAGAGATGAGGAGGAATCGCTTTAGTTCGAGGATGGTGAATCTGAGGAATTTGTTGCCACGGACGACTGTGGAGGCCAAGTCATTGGATTTATGTATAAGAGAGGTTGATCAGTTCTGGATTAGTCAGGGTGGCAAATGTTTAGGGGCTGAAGACAGCAGAATGGGATTGAGAGGGATAATAAACCAGATATGGTGGAATAGTGGGCAAGATTTGATGGGCCGAATGGCCTAATTCTGCTCCTACGTCTTATGGACTACAACTGAATGCAATATTACAGTCCTGTCTTTGCCAGTGCTTCCTCCGGCAAGGCATCATGGGATTACGATCACTCATGCAAGGCCACCACTTTCTACAGTTGTCACGCACCCGTGACGCATCGACATCAGGGGCTTTGGGAGAAACAGACCTTATAAATCCACGACCACTCGGCAAAAGCAGCAGATAATCAGGCCAGGGAAACTGCATCCAAGTGCAGTCACCCCACCTATAACTCAGCCGCGGCATCTCACTAAACCCGAGCGGCCCACGAAGAACAAAAGCATTTGTTGCCTCGTTCTGCTGCTCCTTGGTTGTCTCACCATATTTGGCGAAAAGACTGAGGCTGAAAAAATATATATTCCTCCCCCCCACCCTCTCCGCTCCTCCACACCGTCACCTCCCTCCCCGCCACTAAAACACAGGCCGGGTTGCAAGTTTCCCGGATGATGTGAGTCTTCCCACGAAAGTAAACAAGAGCCTTTTTTTTCTCTTATATATGTATAAATTATCCTCGCTCCCCCTCACCAACAAACGGCATAAAGGAGAGTCAAAAGGCTTCACGCTGGTGATGGTGCAAGGGTAACCATGGCAACTGCTGCAGCCAGCAACCGGGTTACAGATTGTGTTGCTCGCTGGCCTGTAACGGAGCGTGAATTAGTCTCGGTGTGCGTGCAGAATGCCAAAACCATAAAGTGTAAACACTGCAGCCTGCCACGCTCGATCCCAGGGCCGCGGTGAAATACTCTGCCCCCCATCCACGTTTGTTTTTTGACACAACTAACGTTCCGCCTGCTCTTCCTCTGGTGGGGCCTGGCTAGGCCTCAGTGGCTGTCGGTGGCAGGAGGGTGAGACAGCCAGATGGAGCTTCCTATCAGCACCACAAGAGATTGGGGGGCAGGAAAAGGTGACTCGGCCTCTCAGGCCTTGTCCTGATTCGGAACCAGAATCTGGTTTATTGCCGCTGACATACAGTATGCCCGGAAGTTTGCTTTGTGGCAGCAGTCCAGTCCAGCCATAACAAATTAATAGAAGTTACAATAAAAATGAAGGATAAGTAAATAAATAGATAGTTAAGTTGTGTCCACCACCCTGCCAGCACACATGCACACCCTGTTGAATACCCCAGCCCCGGCCCACGCCCGGCCCACGCCCCGACTTGCAGTCACGCTCCCATCCTGCATGGGCCACTTTTGGTGTCGTTTTCACATATTTATACGATTGCTTGTTTTATTCAAAGTAAATTTATTATCGAGTGTATACATGCCACCGTATACAACCCAGAGAGTCATTTTCCTGTGGGTGTCCTCAGTAAACCTATCGAATATTAACTATAACAGATCAGACAGAGAGCAGGAGAGAGCATTGATGAACTCCAACCATACCATCGACTTTGGACGATGGGGACGGGAGGTTATCGGTGGCCTGTGCTCCCCTGGGAGCTCGGGGCTCAAGAAGAGGAAGAAGTACATGTGCTTATGGTTGAATGACAACGAACTGGAACTTGAAATAAGTAAGTACTAAAGAGGAATAACAAGGTAGAGTTTATGGGTTTATGGACCGTTCTGAATTCTGGTGGCAGAGGGGGAGAGACTGTTCCTAAAATGTTGAGTCTGGGTCTTTGGGTTCCTTCCCTCCTCATCGATGGTGGTGATGGGAAGAGGCTGTATCCGAGATGGTGAGGGTCGTTAATGACAAATGCCGCCTTCTTGAGGAAGACATTGGCCTGCCATCCAACACGATCCCGGCTGATACACCCCACTCCTCATCTCATCCGTGCTGGCTCACAACAGACCTCAGCTTCTTGATCTTTCAAATATTTGTCCGTCTCATCTCAGCACATCAGGGGAACCAGCCTCCCCTCCATGGACTCTGTCTACACTATCACTACCTCAGTAAAGCAGCCAGCATCGTCAAAGACCGATCCCCCCACCACCACCATCACCTTGGGCATTCTCTCCCCTCCTTCTCCCATCAGGCAGAAGACACAAAAGTCTAAAAGCATAAAAACATCAGGCTGGAGGACAGCTCCTACCCAGCAGTTATCAGATGCTTGAATAGACCTCTTGTACCATAGGAGGTGGACTCCTGGCCTCAGAATCTACTTTGTCAAGGTCTTGCCCTGTATTGTTTACCTGCGCTGAACTTTCTTGGCAGCTTTTCCACTTTATTCAAGGAGGAAGCAGCCACCGTTACGAACCCTCACAATCTGAGGCATGTGTTTTCTCATTTTTACCATCGGGAAGGAAGTACAGGAGCCTGAAGGCACACCAGAGGGCAGAGCCTCAGAATAGAGGGACCTCCCTTTAGAACAGAGGTGATGAGGGATTTTGCCAACCCGAGGGTGGTAAATCTGTGGAATTCATCGCCACCGACGGCCATGGAGGTCAGGTCACGGAGTATATTTAAAGTGGAGGTCGATAGGCTCTGGGTTAGTCAGGGCATCAAAGGTTATGGGGAGAAGGCAGGAGAATGGGATTTGAGAGGGATAGTAAATCAGCCAAAATGGAATGGCTTAACAGACTCAGTTGGATGAATGGCCTAATTCTGCTCCTATGGTCTTATCAAAACTGAGCACATGGTTGACAGGCACTTGAAGTATGTTAGCTGGTAAAGTAAAGTAAGAGCATCCGTTAGTCTTGCGAGACCATGGATCTGCGCCTGGAAAGCCTTCACTCTCCAGGTCGCAGGCCTGGGCAAGGTTGTATGGAAGACCAGCAGTTGCCCATGCTGCAAGTCTCCCCTCTCCACGCCACCGATGTTGTCCAAGGGAAGGGCATTAGGACCCATACAGCTTGGCACCAGTGTCGTCGCAGAGCAATGTGTGATTAAGTGCCTTGCTCAAGGACACAACACGCTGCCTCGGCTGGGGCTCAAACTCACGACCTTCAGGTCGCTAGTCCAATGCCTTAACCACTTGGCCACTGTTAGCTGGTAGTTAACATGTTAACAGCTGAGTGTTTGATCTGTACTTGCTGAAGTTCAGAACGATGGGGAGAATCTTACTGAAACCCATTGGATACTGGAAGGCTTCAACAGAGTAGTCTGGTGCCGCGTCTTCGGTCTGATTGTACAAACTGGTGCTTTGCTATCTCTGAGGGAGTTCGGTGAGGTTTTGAGCGAAGCGAGCGGCCTCGAAGCCTGGAGAGGGGGCGCCACTCCATGACAGACTCCCTTTCTTGCTAATCTCGCCAGTCAAAGACCGAAGTCATCATGGAGTGAACAGAAGCCGAGTGGGTGTTCAGCGCCATCTACCAGCCTCTCTCTTCCTGCTGCCAGAGGAAGGCGTCTACGTACGACAGTCTCTCTCTCTCTCCCTCCCTCTCACTCCCTGCCTCTGGAGGAAGGTCCCTGCATTTGAATGGTCTCTTTCCCCCTTGGTGCTCCCGGAGGATGGGACTGGAGTTCTCGGTTTCGGGCAAGGTTTATTCAACACAGTTTGCGGATTGGACTCTGTCGTTCACGTTATGATGTGTTTCAGGTTCCTGGTCCCTCCTTTTTTTTGTTGCTACTTTGGGCGATTTTGAATCCGGGCGGCCTGTAGGTAAACTGAATATAACTACGCAAACACGAGGAAATCTGCAGATGCTGGAATTTCAAGCAACCCACATCAAAGTTGCTGACTCCAGTCAACATAGCTCTCCGGGTCACTGAGGGTTGAAAAAGTAGCCAGGCAACTGAGATCACATCAGTAAAAGACCTTGGTCAGACCCCACTGGGAGTACTGGGTTCAGTTCTGGTCGCCTCACTACAGGAAGGATGTGGAAACCATAGAAAGGGTGCAGAGGAGATTTACAAGGATGTTGCCTGGATTGGAGAGCATGCCTTATGAGAATAGGTTGTGTGAACTCGGCCTTTTCTCCTTGGAGTGACGGAGGATGAGAGGTGACCTGATAGAGGTGTACAAGATGATGAGAGGCATTGATCGTGTGGATAGTCAGAGGCTTTTTCCCAGGGCTGAAATGGCTAACGTGAAGGTGCTTGGAAGTAGGTACAAGGGGGATGTCAGAGGTAAGTTTTCCACACAGAGAGTGGTGGGTGCATGGAATGCACTGCCGGCAACGGTGGTAGAGACAGATACAATAGAGTCTTTTAAGAGACTCTTAGCTGGAGCTTAGAAATATAGAGGACTACGTCAGAATCAGAATCAGAATCAGATTTATTATCACTGGCATGTGACGTGAAATTTGTTAACTTAGCAGCAGCAGCTCAATGCAACACATAATCTGGCAGAGACAGAAAAAAATAGTAATAATAAATAAAACATAATAATAAAGAAACAAGTAAATTACACATATTGAACAGATTGTTTAAAAATGTGCAGAAACAGAAATACTGTATATTGAAAAAGTGAGGTAGTGTCCAAAGCTTCAAAGTCCATTCAGGAATCGGATGGCAGAGTAGGGAAACTCTGGGCAGTTTCTCGAGTTGGCACAACATGTGCTGTAGACGTCTATGTTCTATGTTCTATCACAGGACGAGAACAAGCACTGTGTCCTTTGATCCTTGCAGTTGCCATGGATCTGAAAGGAAAATGGCTGATACCAGGGGACATCATTTTAAGGAGTTAGGAGGAAAACGTAGGGAGGATGTCAGAGGTTTTGACACATAGATTGGTGGGTGCATAGAACCAGGAGAGGTGGTAGAGGCAGATACGTTAAGAAACCCCTAGATAAGCATTTCAGATGATAAAAAAAAATGGAAGGCTAGGTACGACGGGCCTCCAAGAGAACCACAAACTTGTTGTAAAGTTTGGAGGCTTGCATGCCTCAGTGACCCGGAGAGCTATGTTGGCTGGAGTCAGGGCTTTATGCTTTGGCTCTTGGTAGGGTCACCCATGACAAACAGGTCAAAGGGTAGAGGCCAGACTAAGAGTGGTCCACCGGTCCTCCAGGTTCAAGGGTTCAGCTCAGGGCCAATGACCCTGACTAGTCAAACAAGATAGTTATGGAAACAGCAATGAAAAATCCTTCTACATCTGTGTGAGACGGTATGGCCAAGGACAGACAGTGATGGAGGACCTTCATTGCTGCCCTAGACACCAGCATGTGTGAGAGAAGGGTGAGAGTGATCTTAAAGAATGTCAATCAGTCGGCACAACTCTCAAAAATAAAATCGACACGAGAGAAAGGTTGAAGATAGTCTAGTTCTTACAAAAAAAGCACAACTCTCTGTATTCCCTGCAGGTTATTCAGTCTTTTTCTGCCTTTGCTGCCTTATATAATCTTCCATATAGTTTATATCCTGTGTGTTCTCTGAACCTTTGTGTCTCTGATGTAGCTGTAAGCAAGTTTCTCGTTGTTCGTGTCCCTCACCGTACGGGGCAATAAACGTGACTTGGCATCCAGCTGGCTTTCCCCCGCGTCACGACTTGACCCAGGTGGGAGGAACGGGTGGGCTCTCTCTGTGCCGGTGAGCGCCGGCAACGACCTGACCCAGGAGCGGAGGGACGGCCGACTGTCATGGTGAGCGCCGACAACGACTTGACCCAGGTGGCAGGAACGGGTGGGCTCTCTCTGTGCCGGTGAGCGCCGGCAACGACCTGACCCAGGAGCGGAGGGACGGCCGACTGTCATGGTGAGCGCCGACAACGACTTGACCCAGGTGGCAGGAACGGGTGGGCTCTCTCTGTGCCGGTGAGCGCCGGCAACGACCTGACCCAGGAGCGGAGGGACGGCCGACTGTCATGGTGAGCGCCGACAACGACTTGACCCAGGTGGCAGGAACGGGTGGGCTCTCTCTGTGCCGGTGAGCGCCGGCAACGACCTGACCCAGGAGCGGAGGAAAGGCAGACACCTTATGAAGAAACACAAACGCAAGGTTAGACATCGGATTACCAACAGAGCATCGGATCCACGACCGAGCGACACCGCGAGACAATTCATGCTCCAACAAACCAACCGGAGGACTCCGCTTACTGAACCAAGCGATTGAACCTTCTTGACCAAGTTCCCATGCAGGACCTTGTCAAAGGCCTTGCTAAAGTCCGTCTAGACAACATCCACTGCCTTGCCTTCCAACAACTTTCCTGGAAAATTCCTCGAAAAACTCTATAAGACTGGTTAGACATAACCTACCACTCAAAACCATGTTGACTATCCCTTTTCAGACCCTGTCTATCCAGATGCTCGTATATCTGGCCCCTAAGAATACCTCCCAATAACTTACCCGCTACTGACGTCAAGCTCACCGGCCTATAATTTCCCATCTTATTCTTAAACAATGGAACAAAATTGGCTGTTCTCAACCTTCCGGTACCTCCCCTGTCGGTAAGGATGATTTAACTATCTCTGCTAGGGCCCCTGCAGTTTCTGCACTTGCCTCCCGCAGTGTCCGAGGGAACAGCTTGTCAGGCCCTGGGGATTTATCCATCCTAGCATGGCTCAAGGAGGCAAACACCTTCTCCTCTGTAATCTGCACAGGGTCCATGACTTACCTCACATCTATAGGCTCTGTCCCCATCTCCTGAGTAGATACAGATGCAAAAAATTCCCATTTAAGATCTCCCCCATCTGTTTCAGCTCCACGCATAGGTGACCACTCTGATCTTCCAGAGGACCTGTTTTGTCCCTTGCTATCCTTTTGCTTTTAATATACTTGTAGAAACCCTTTGCATTCTCCTTCACCTTGTCTGCTAGAGTATACTCGTGCCTTCTTTTACCCTTCCTGATTGCCACCATAAGTGCCTCTCCTGTACTCTTTTATCTTCTTTTATTTCTTCTTCTTTCAAATCGGATTCAACTCCTATTGGAACCTGTGATCTACAGTTTGATGATGTGTCTTCGGGCCGATTGAGCGGCCTGGCGCTTTGCTGTCTGTGAGGGAGTTCGGTGAGGTTTCAAACGAAGCGTGCGGCCCTAGCGGCCAAGAAGCCTGGAGGCGGGGCACAAGCACATGATCGACTCCATTACTCGCCGATCGAAGCATAAATCAGACGAGGACGAGAGCGGGAGGCAAGCGGGTGTTCAGCCCCCTCTGCCTGCGAGTGACCTGCCTCGCCCTCGCTCGCTGCGCCCGGAGGGTGGGTGCCCGCGTTCGATCAGTCTCCCTCTCACTTCGTGCTACTGGAGGATGGTACCAGAGTCTTGGGTCTTGCACAAAAGGTTTAATCAATGTGGCTTGTGGATCGGACTCTGCAGTTTGTTTTATGACGTGCTTCTGGTTCCTGGTTGCTCCTTATTTTCTTGCTATTTTGTGCGATTTTGATTGGGGTGGGTTGGCTTTGCGGCCTGCAGTCAACGAAAGACACGATGTTAAATTGAACTGAACTGAACTGACTGTTCCTGAACTGCTTTGATGACTTTGTGGTTTAATGTTTTATATTCTGTGTTTTTTGCCGTTTTTGTGCGATTTGTCCTTTTTCTTCTGCGCATTAGGGATTTGATATTTTTCTTTGTTTCGTGACTGTCTGCGGGAAGAGGAATCACAGGGCTGTATACTGTACACATACTTTGATAATGAATGTACGTTGAATTGAACCTCCTCGAGAACCTCATTTGCTCTCCTGCCGATACCGGCTGCACATCAGGGCCTCAGCATCTCTCGAAAGCCAAGGTTCCATAAACCCGTTATCTTCATCTTTTATTCTGACAGTAGCATATAAACTCGGTACTCTCAAAATTTCACTTTTGAAGACCTCCCATCTACCAAATGCACCTTTGCCAGAAAACATCCTGTCCCAAAAAACACTTTCCAGATCCTTTCTGATGCCATCAAAATTAGCCTTTCTCCAGCTTAGAATCTCAACCCAAGTACCAGATCTATCTTTTTCCATAATTACCTTGAAACTAATGGCTTTGTGATCACTAATCCAAAGTGTTTCCCTACACAAACTTCTGTCACCTGTCTCGTCTCATTCTCTGATAGGAGATCTAAGATCACACTCTCTCTAGTTGGGACTTCTGTATACTGATTAGGGAAACTTCCCTGAACACATTTGACAAACTCTTTCCCATCCAGCCCTTTTACAATATGGGAGTCCCAGCCAATATGTGGAACATTAACATCACCTACCATCACAACCTTATGTTTTCCGCGACACACACAAAATGCTGGAGGAACTCAACAGGCCAGGCAGCGTCTACAGACAAAAGTACAGCCGACCTTTCGGGCCGAGACATCAACTGTACCTTTTTTTCCACAGATGCTGCCTGGCCTGCTGAGATCCTCCAGCATTTTGTGTGTGTTGCTCAGATTTCCAGCATCTGCAGATTTTCTCTTGCTTACGTTTCTAGCATCAGTCTGCGAACTCGCTACAAATTTGCTGCTCTGAATACCGTGGACTGTTGGGTGGTCTATAATATAATCCCATTAACGTGGTCATATCTTTCTTATTCCTCAGTTCTACCTATAAAGCCTCACTTGACGAACTCGCCAGTCTGTCGTGACTGGGCATGGCTGTGATATTTTCCCTGACTAATAATGGCACTTTAATCCTTCCCTTTCTAATAAATAAAGGCATCCGTTAGTCTTGCGAGACCATGGATCTGCGTCTGGAAAGTCCTCACTCTCCAGGGCACAGGCCTGGGCAAGGTTGTATGGAAGACTGGCAGTTGCCCAGGCTGCAAGTCTCCCCTCTCCACGACACCAATGTTGTCCAAGGGAAGGTGCATTAGGACCCATACAGCTTGGCACCAGTGTCGTCGCAGAGCACTGTGTGATTAAGTGCCTTGCTCAAAGACACAACATGTTGCCTCGGCTGGGGCTCAAACTCACGACCTTCAGATCGCTAGTCCAATGTCTTAACCACTTGGCCACGTGCACACACCTCCCCTTCTATCATGTGTAAAACAAGGGAACCCTGGAATACTGAGCTGCAAGCTCTGCCCCCTGCAACCAAGTTTCACTTATGGCTACAGTGCCGTAATTCCACCTGCTGACCCATGTCCAAAGCCCATCCACCTTTCCTACAACACTCCTTCCTTTGAAATATACACAGCTCAGAACATTAGCCTCACCACACTCAACTTTCGATTTCTGACCTTGTATACAGGCTTAACAACATCTTTCCCCACAACCACTCCACTATCTACTTTAGTGCTCTGGTTCCCATCCTCCTGCAACTCAAGATTAAACCCAACCCCACTCACCCCAGCAGTGCTAGCAAACCTTCCCACTAGGATATTCAGTTCAGGGGCTAACCGTCCCTTCTGCACAGGTCCCACCTTCCCCGGGAGAGAGCCCAATGATCGAAAAATCTGAAGCCCTCCCTCCTACACCAACCCCTTAGCCACGTGGTAAACCATATGATCTTCCTATTTCTGGTCCCGTTAGCACGTGGTAAGGGAAGCAGGCCATAAATCACAGCCCTGGGGGTCCCATCCTTCAACTTTGCAGGACCTTGTCACCCTTCCTGCCCATGTCACTGGTCCCGACACAGACCACGACCTTTGGCTGCTCACCCTCCCGCTTACAAATCCTCTATTTTGTCAGGTGTGACGCCAAGCAGAGCTGCAGGACGGATGATGCTAACGAGAGCGATAACGGAAGACAATGGAGAAACATTCAAAATGCTGATAAGAGAGAAGAGAGAGATTAACGAGAAAGAAACACAATTCCGATGTTGGTGTCTGCGACAGGCCATTTGCTTTGAACCTGAACTGTTTGAAGTTTGATGGACAGGTGATACCCCAGCAGGGGGATAAAAAGAGCAGGTTTGCTAAGACACACACACACACACCACAAGACCCTGGAAAGAGCAGTGTGCCCCCACAAGTTGGTGGAAATTTGGAGGACCGATTCGTGGGGATCGGTCAGAGGCTCACAGGGTGTAAAGGTGCAATTGGTGGGAACCTGGTGTGTGTCCGCCCTTGCCTGGGTGCCGGGTTCACCACGGAAGAACAATCACATCCGAAGCGGAGGGGTTACAGTCGGTGACCACAGCGGGATCAGAAGGCATCGAAAGGTTTGCCTGAAACCAACTGCATCTCTCACTCTCTCTCTCTCTCTCTCCAATGGTACAACAACAGCGAGTACTTCGAACTGCACTAGAATGAACTGAACTCTGCTTCTCTTAAGACTGATCATTTTACCCCTAGACTGCAATAGAGCTTGGTTGATTCCTATTACCCTATTTCTCTGTATATGTGTGTACTATCATTGCTAACACGTTACACTTATATCCTTGCGGTTAGTATACTGTATTACTTATTTCTTTAATAAAACTTTATTAGTTCCTAGTAATCACAGCCTCCAACACATGTTCCATTTCTGCTGGTTTGGCAACCCAGTTACGGGGTACATAACAATTTATTCTATTGAATTTCTCTGTTTCACTGTGAATGCCTGTAATAAAAAAACCTGACATACATATACTTTGATAATAAGTTTATTTAGAACCTTTTCTGAACTTTTTAAAAAAATTCCTTGGCCTCCACACTGGTCCTAAATTAAACTTGAACAGCCTTCTGTTTGCTTTATGTGGCCACTGAGTGTATGGTCATATGTTGCTGTAGCCCAGCCACTTCAAGCTTCAACATGCTGTGCACCCAGGAATGCTCTTCAGATCCCTGTTGTCAAAGTTAAAGTCTGTCCCGAGCCTTTGTGGCCCATCAGGCCGGTGCTTATGCTGGTTTCTGTGGCATGAAGCGACTGAGAGTACGAGACTCCCCCCCGCCCCCACGGGACGCCAGTCTATCGCGAGGTTAACCCCCAGCATTTGCCGGTACCCATTTTCAGCTGGGTGGGCTGGAGCAGCATGTGGTTAAGTGCCTTGCTCAAGGACACAACACACTGCCTCGGCTGGGGCTCGAACCCACGACCTTCAGATCGTGGGCCCAACGCCCTAACCACTCGGCCACACGCCACACAGATCACTGTTGTAATGGGTGGTTATTTGAGTTACTGTCACCTTCCTGTTGGCTTGAACCAGTTTGACCATTCTCCTCTGACCTCTCTCATTAACAAGGCATTTTCTCCTTCAGAACTGCTGCTCACTGGATGTTTTTTTCTCTCTCTTTTGCACGCCATTCTCTGTAAACTCTAGAGACTACTGTGCATGAAAATCCCAGAAGATCAGCAGTTTCCAGATACTCAAACCACCCCGTCTGGCACCAACAATCATTCCATGGTCAAAGTCACTTAGATCACATTTAGATTAGATAAGATTAGATTAGATTATCAGTCCTCGTTTATTGTCACTTAGAAATGCATGCATTTAAAAAATGATACAACGTTCCTCCAGAATGATATCACTAGAAAACACAGGACAAACCAAGGCTAAAACTTACAAAACTACATAATTATAGTTACAACAGTGTAAAGCAGTGCCATAATTTGATAAAGAGCAGACCATTCTGACGTTTGGTCTGAACAACAGCTGAACCTCTTGACCATGTCCACATGCTTTTATGCATCGAGTTGCTCCGACGTGATTGGCTGAGCAGATACTTGTACTGGTGTACCTAAATAAAGTGGCTACGTCAGGTTTGAAGCTGAAACAGCAGCAATTCCTTTCCCCACTCCCACAGACGCTGCCCGACCCGCTGAGTTCCTCCAGGGTTAAATCTTACCCTGTTATTTCCTTGCGAAGCGCTTCAGGGTGACAGAGTTCTGTGGCAACGCTACGCACATGCAGTTTGCTGTTCAGCTGCGAGATGCAGGAAAGCACCATTTGGTTTAAGCATTGTTGCGTGAAGCTTTCCGATTATCGGCTCACCCCTAACCCACCCCCTCAGCCAACCTCTTGCGTGTGTCTCCTCTACCCCACCACCCCCCTCCCCCTCTCGGCCCCTGCCTGCGTTGAACAGATGGGACGTATTTAGAATGACAATGGGGCTTACTCCAAGGGGCTCGCTCTCTCGATTGTGTACAGCTGATCTTTCACAGAGCGGCTGACGGCAAGGTCACAGCAAGTGCCATCTGCCGCACCGTGGCCCGGCGGTCACCGCTGCCGGCTGGCCGCGGATCGCCCGACCCCCACCCCCGGTCTCCGCCGAGGGCCGCCGATCTCGCCCTTCTGGACCTGCCGTCAGGTCTGCAGACCGCCGAGGAAGTGGGGTCCCGAGTATAGGGGATGCCCGCGTTCTCCCCCACCCACTCGACGTCACGCCAGAGACCCCCACCCTCGTTCTGTTACAGTTAACCTTCTCCCTGCTCTCGGCACATGCAAGTCAAAATGCCATGTGGTGGCAGAATAAGGCCTTTCAGCCCGTCCATTCTGTGCTGGCTATCAAGTCCCCATCTGCACTCATCCCGTTTACCGGGGCTTTCTGCAATAATCAGTCTGCTGGAGGAACCCGCCGCGTGGAATCTGTTAGGGGAGGGGAAAGTCCCGGTGCAGGGCTTCAACCCACCATGTCAATAATTCCTCCCTCCCCTCCTCACCTACCCCCACCTCCCCACACACCCCTGCAGATGCTACAATCAGAGGTCATGGGTTAAGGGTGAAAGGTGAGACGTTTAAGGGGAACACGAGGGGAAACTTCTTCACTCAGAGGGTCCTGCGAGTGAGGAACGAGCTGCCAGCGCAGGTGGAGCACGCAAGCTCGATTTCAACGTTTAAGGGAAGTTTGGATGGGTACGTGGATAATCGGGGTCTGGTCCCGGGAGTAGGCAGTTTAAGTAGCACAGCATGGACTAGATGGGCTGAAGGGCCTGTATCTGTGCTGTACTTTTCTGTTGCTCTGCGCAGCTCGACCCACCGAGCTCCGCCGGCAGACGCTGACGTTGATCCAGATTCCAGCGGTCCCCCGTGTCTGCTCCATAGCTTTCTACACCTGGGCAACACACACCCTCGTCGAGATGCGGTGGGGCTGCTGGCGGAGACCCAGAGAGGGGAGAGTACCAGGAAAAGCCGTCGCACTGGCGCGGATCCAGTGCCCTTCGCTCTCCGCGGTACCGTCACCCTGGCTGCTGGATCTCACTGCGGGTCTCACCGTCCCAGGCTGCCAGAGCTGGCTTCGCGCTCTGGGACAGGCGTGTCCCTCTCTCACCGGCCGGCCGCCCTCACCTGTCGGCCGGGGTCTGGCTGCTGGTCGCACGCAGACGGCTACTCGGAGCCACAGGTGAGAGCTGAGTGTCCGGAGGGGACCAAAGGTGAGTGAGCTGTCCGGGAATGGACACGACAAGCCCCTTCACCAGAGGTGCTACCCCTCCCTGGCACCCCTACACCCCAACACCCTTATTAATCAAGAGCCTATTTACCTCCGCTTTAAATACACCCAATGGCTTGGCCTCCACAGCCGCTTGTGGCAATGAATTCCACAGATTCACCACGCTCTGGCTCAAGAAATTCCACTTTACCTCGTTGTAATGGGGCGACCCTCTGTTCTGAGTCTTTGGTCTTTGACTTTCCCATTGTTGGAAACGTCCTCTCCACCATCATTATCATGTGCTGTATAGTATGACCTGGGCAATCCTGGTCTTTCATCTGTCTTTAATCTGAAGCTCTTCACATTCTTTTCTTGATCCATAACCATGATTGCTTTTGGCAAACTTTTCTACGGAAGTGGTTTGCCATCGCCTTCTTCTGGGCAGTGCCTTTACAGGAAGGGTGACCCCAGCCATTATCAATACTCTTCAGGCGTCAGTGGTCGCATAATCAGGACTTGTGATATACGACCATCCACCACCTGTTCCTGTGGCTCCACGTGACCCTGATCGGGGGGCTAAGCAGGTGCTACACCTTGCCCAAGGGTGACCTGCAGGCTAGCGGAGGGAAGGAGCACCTTACACCTCCTTAGGTAGAGATGTATCCCCACCCTTCCACCCACTACTTTATCTAGGCCTTTAATATTCAAAGTGTTGGCGTGTGGCCAAGTGGTTAAGGAGTCAGTCTAGTGATCTGAAGGTTGCTAGTTCGAGCCTTGGCTGAGGCAGCCAAGGTCTTGAGCAAGGCACTTAACTACACATTGCTCTGCGACGACACTGGTGCCAAGCTGTATGGGTCCTAGTGCCCTTCCCTTGGACAACATCGGTGCTGTGGAGAGGGGAGACTTGCAGCATGGGCAACTGCCAGTCTTCCATACAACCTTGCCCAGGCTTGCATCCTGGAAACCTTCCAAGGTGCAAATCCATGGTCTCACGAGACTAACGGATGCCTATATATATATAATATTCGAAAGGGTTTCACTGAAATCTCCCCCTCATTCTTCCAAACTTCAGTGAGTACAGGCCCAGAGCCATCAAACATTCCTGGATATCTAGCAAGTGTTTCCATCTCTGCTGGTTCTTTATTCCCATCATGGGGACACACATATCTATTTTCTGAGGACTTGAGTCATCAACATTTGGAAGGCTCATCACCAAGTGCTGGTAAACGGGATCAGTATAGGTAACCCCATTGCTGTCTGCAAGGAGCTTGCACGTTCTTTCCGTGAGCGTGTGGGTTTCCTCCGGGTGCTCTGGTTTCCTCCCACAGTCCAAAGACGTACCGGTTGGTAATTAATTGGTCATTGTAAATTGTCCCGTAATTAAGCTAGGATTAAATCAAGGGATTGCTGGGCGGGGTGGCTCGAAGGACTGGAAATTCCTATTCCATGCTGTATGTAAATAAAATTTTAAAAATAAACATTTTTCAGCTTATAACAAACTCCCTGGTATCTAATATTCTTCATTTGAGCACCCCTGACACCCTCAAATGGATTGCAGTCTGTAACTCATTCCTATTACAAGTATAAAACACATATTCTTTTTCTCTCTCTCCTTTTTCTCCCTCTGTCCCTCTCACTATAACCCTTGTCCATCCTCTGGGTTTCCCCCCCTCCCACTTTTCTTTCTCCCTGGGCCTCCTGTCCCATGATCCTCTCACATCCCTTTTGCCAATCACCTGTCCAGCTCTTGGCTCCGTCCCTCCCCCTCCTGTCTTCTATCATTTCGGATCTCCCCCTCCCCCTCCCACTTTCAAATCTCTTACTAGCTCTTCCTTCAGTTAGTCCTGATGAAGGGTCTCAGCCTGAAACGTCGACTGTACCTCTTCCTAGAGATGCTGCCTGGCCTGCTGCATTCACCAGCAACTTTGATGTGTGTTGGTTGATAAAAACCCCTTCCCTAACTTGTCAGATAGGTTCCAGATGTCAGTTGTGTGTCAGATGGTTGCTGAGACGTGTCCAGTGCGGTAGTGTAGTGTAGTCGCTCTCACTTTCAGCTTCCACCGCCAACTAGCGGTCCCGCGAAGAGGGGAGCTGAATGTGTAGGTTTCTCCCTGCCGGTGCACAGCCTCTGCAACAGCAAGCCTCACGTCATGCCTCCTCGCTGGTGACACACACGGAAACTGAGCTCCTCTCGGACTCGGGCTGAACTACAGGGGACGGGGAGGAGGTCTGGCCCCTGCACACGTAGCACGCAGGCCCACCAGCGTGTGGACGTGCCCTGGTGCTCGTGAACCAGATAGAAAAGGTTTGGCAGAAAGGGGGCCAAACATGGGAACTGGGACTAGATTAGATCAGAATCCTGACCCAATTGTGCCAAAGGGCCGTTTGAGTCTATTAGACATTTGATGTGATCATAATGCCTGGAATCCCTTGGCTTCAGGCAAGTAAATGTCTAATAGTCTCACACGGCCCTTTGGCACAACCAGTCCAAGATTCTGATTTAATCTAGTCCCAGTTCCCACGTTTGGCCCACTTTCTGCCAAACCTTTTCTATTCAGGTACCTGTCTAAGTACGTTTTAAATAAGAACGTAAGAAATAGGAGCAGGAGTCGGCCATCTGGCCCATCGAGCCTGCCCCGCCATTCGATAAGATCATGGCTGATCTGTCCGTAAGCTCAGCTCCATCGACCTGCCTTTTCCCCATTCTAATGTTCTTCCTTTGAGCACCCCTGACACACTCAAATGGATTGCAGCCTGTACCCCATTCCTATTACAAGTATGGAAACCCCCTTCCCGAACTTGTCAGTTAGATTCCAAATTTCTGTTCACGTGAGGGGATCAGTGACTTTGCTGACATGAGTTGGGGGAGAGGGGAAGGGTCAATGCTTCTGCTTGTGCGATGGGAGCGGGGAGGAGTTGTTTCAGGGGTCTAATTTTACTATCATTCATTCTTTGGGGTTTTTTGTTTCGTGGATGTCTGTGAAGTATAAGAATTTCAGGTTGTACACTGTATACATTCTTTGATACTAAATTGAACCATTAAAACCATCGAACCATGGGCTTCTGAAGTTCTTGTCATTCATTCTTTGGGTTTGCTGTTTTGTGGATGTCTGTGAAGAGTAAGAGTAAATACTGTTCGTGCACCCATCTCAACCACATCCTCTCGAAATAATTGTAATTTAATACCCTTCTTGTACAGACCTGGGACACCAGACTGAAATGCTACAGATCTAGCCCTCAGCAGACGGCGAACCTCCCGGTTCACCCACGGCTTATGTCTGATCACCTGGCTGTACTTCTACTCCCTGAGTATCGGCAGAGACTGAAGACTGCAGCACCAGCAGTGAGGACCAAGAAGGTACGGACAAGGGAAGCACAGGAGAACCTACAGGACTGCTTTGAATCGGTGGACTGGACCGTATTCAGGGATTCATCTTCGAACCTGGATGAGAATGCTGCAGTTGTTACCGACTTCATTAAAACCCATGTGGATGAGCGTGTGCCTGCAAGAACTTACTGTGTATTCTCAAACCAAAAGCAGTGGATGAAAGCATGAAGACTACCTCACCTGTTTTAATATTATTTCTATAGACAATAGACAATAGGTGCAGGAGTAGGCCATTCGGCCCTTCGAGCCAGCACCGCCATTCACTGTGATCATGGCTGATCATCCACAATCAGTATCCAGTTCCTGCCTTATCCCCATAACCTTTGATTCCGCTATCGTTAAGAGCTCTATCCATCTCCCACTTGGCCTCCACGGCCTTCTGGGGCAGAGCATTTCACATATCCACCACTCTCTGAGTGAAAAAGTTTTTCCTCAACTCCATTCTAAATGGCCTACCCCTTATTCTTAAACTGTGGCCTCTGGTTCTGGACTCACCCATCAGCGGGAACATGCTTCCTGCCTGCAGCGTGTCCAATCCCTTAATAATCTTATATGTTTCAATACGATCCCCTCTCAGCCTTCTAAATTCCAGAGTATACAAGCCCAGTCGCTCCAATCTTTCGACATATGACAGTCCCGCCATCCCGGGAATTAACCTTGTGAACCTACGCTGCACTCCCTCAATAGCAAGAATGTCCTTCCTCAAATTTGGAGACCAAAACTGCACACAGTACTCCAGGTGTGGTCTCACCAGGGCCCTGTACAGCTGCAGAAGGACCTCTTTGCAATGTACAGTGTACTATTTACTTTGTTCTCTATATTATCGTGTATTGCATTGTACTGCTGCCGCAAAGTTAACACATTTCATGACACAAACCGGTGATGTTTTTTTTCACATTTTTCATTTTTTTTTCATTCCTGGTTAAACCTGATTCTGGTTGTTAACACTGTGAAAACAGGACATTTCATGATAAATAAGACATCGATACGATTCGGCCCACCCTGCAGGACAGGGGTTCCTGGGCTCCACAGTCCCCTCAGTTACTGGTCGGGGTCCCTTGCATAATAACAGAGTCTGGCCCTGTAGCTCAGAAGGGTAGGGCAAGGAAGAGGAGGGCAGTTGTGATAGGGGACTCGATAGTAAGGGGGTCAGATAGGCGATTCTGTGGACGCAGTCCAGAGACCCGGATGGTAGTTTGCCTCCCTGGTGCCAGGGGCCGGGATATTTCTGATCGTGTCCAAGATATCCTGAAGTGGGAGGGTGAGGAGCCAGAGGTCGTGGTACATATAGGTACCAATGACATAGGTAGGAAAAGGGATGAGGTCCTGAAAGGAGAATATAGGGAGCTAGGAAGGGAGTTGAGAAAAAGGACCGCAAAGGTAGTAATCTCGGGATTACTGCCTGTGCCACGCGACAGTGAGAGTAGGAATGCGATGAGGTGGAGGATAAATGCGTGGCTGAGGGATTGGAGCAGGGGGCAGGGGTTCAAGTTTTTGGATCATTGGGACCTCTTTTGGCGCAGGCGTGACCTGTACAAAAAGGACGGGTTACACTGGAATCCTAGGGGGACCAATATCCTGGCGGGGAGATTAGCGAGGGCTACTGAGGTGACTTTAAACTAGAATGGTTGGGGGGTGGGAATCAAATTAAAGAGACTAGGCATGAGGAGGTTAGTTCACAACAGGGGGATGGGAACCAGTGCAGAGAGACAGAGGGGTGTAAAGTGAGGGTAGAAGCAAAAAGTACTAAGGAGAAAAGTAAAAGTGGCAGGCCGACAAATCCAGGGCAAGCATTAAAAAGGGCCACTTTTCAACATAATTGTATAAGGGCTAAGAGAGTTGTAAAAGAGCGCCTGAAGGCTTTGTGTGTCAATGCAAGGAGCATTCGTAATAAGGTGGATGAATTGAAAGTGCAGATTGTTATTAATGATTATGATATAGTTGGGATCACAGAGACATGGCTCCAGGGTGACCAAGGATGGGAGCTCAACGTTCAGGGATATTCAATATTCAGGAGGGATAGACATGAAGGAAGGGGAGGTGGGGTGGCGTTGCTGGTTAAAGAAGAGACTAACGCAATAGAAAGGAAGGACATAAGCCGGGAAGATGTGGAATCGATATGGGTAGAGCTGCGTAACACTAAGGGGCAGAAAACGCTGGTGGGAGTTGTGTACAGGCCACCTAACAGTAGTAGTGAGGTCGGAGATGGTATTAAACAGGAAATTAGAAATGTGTGTAATAAAGGAACAGCAGTTATAATGGGTGACTTCAATCTACATGTAGATTGGGTGAACCAAATTGGTAAAGGTGCTGAGGAAGAGGATTTCTTGGAATGTATGCGGGATGGTTTTTTGAACCAACATGTCGAGGAACCAACTAGAGAGCAGGCTATTCTGGACTCGGTTTTGAGCAATGGGGAAGGGTTAATTAGCAATCTTGTCGTGAGAGGCCCCTTGGGTAAGAGTGACCATAATATGGTGGAATTCTTCATTAAGATGGAGAGTGACATGGTTAATTCAGAAACAAAGGTTCTGAACTTAAAGAGGGGTAACTTTGAAGGTATGAGACGTGAATTAGCTAAGATAGACTGGCAAATGACACTTAAAGGATTGACGGTGGATATGCAATGGCAAGCATTTAAAGGTTGCATGGATGAACTACAACAATTGTTCATCCCAGTTTGGCAAAAGAATAAATCAAGGAAGGTAGTGCACCCGTGGCTGACAAGAGAAATTAGGGGTAGTATCAATTCCAAAGAAGAAGCATACAAATTAGCCAGAGGAAGTGGCTCACCTGAGGACTGGGAGAAATTCAGAGTTCAGCAGAGGAGGACAAAGGGCTTAATTAGGAAGGGGAAAAAAGATTATGAGAGAAAACTGGCAGGGAACATGAAAACTCACTGTAAAAGCTTTTATAGATATGTAAAAAGGAAAAGACTGGTAAAGACAAATGTAGGTCCCCCACAGACAGAAACAGGTGAATTGATTATGGGGAGCAAGGACATGGCAGACCAATTGAATAATTACTTTGGTTCTGTCTTCACTAAGGAGGACATAAATAATCTTCCAGAAATAGTAGGGGACAGAGGGTCCAGTGAGATGGAGGAACTGAGCGAAATACATGTTAGTAGGGAAGTGGTGTTAGGTAAATTGAAGGGATTGAAGGCAGATAAATCCCCAGGGCCAGATGGTCTGCATCCTAGAGTGCTTAAGGAAATAGCCCAAGAAATAGTGGATGCATTAGTGATAATTTTTCAAAACTCGTTAGATTCTGGACTAGTTCCTGAGGATTGGAGGGTGGCTAATGTAACCCCACTTTTTAAAAAAGGAGGGAGAGAGAAACCGGGGAATTATAGACCGGATAGCCTAACGTCAGTGGTAGGGAAACTGCTGGAGTCAGTTATCAAAGATGTGATAACAGCACATTTGGAAGGTGGTGAAATCATCGGACAAAGTCAGCATGGATTTGTGAAAGGAAAATCATGTCTGACGAATCTCATAGAATTTTTTGAGGATGTAACTAGTAGAGTGGATAGAGGAGAACCAGTGGATGTTGTATATTTGGATTTTCAAAAGGCTTTTGACAAGGTCCCACACAGAAGATTAGTGTGCAAACTTAAAGCACACGGTATTGGGGGTGAGGTATTGATGTGGATGGAGAATTGGTTAGCAGATAGGAAGCAAAGAGTGGGAATAAATGGGACCTTTTCAGAATGGCAGGCAGTGACTAGTGGGGTACCGCAAGGCTCAGTGCTGGGACCCCAGTTGTTTACAATATATATTAATGACTTGGATGAGGGAATTAAATGCAGCATCTCCAAGTTTGCGGATGACATGAAGCTGGGCGGCAGTGTTAGCTGTGAGGAGGATGCTAAGAGGATGCAGAGTGACTTGGATAGGTTAGGTGAGTGGGCAAATTCATGGCAGATGCAATTTAATGTGGATAAATGTGAAAATAGGAAAACAGATTATTATCTGAATGGTGGCTGATTAGGAAAAGGGGAGGTGCAACGACACCTGGGTGTCATTATACACCAGTCATTGAAAGTGGGCATGCAGGTACAGCAGGCGGTGAAAAAGGCGAATGGTATGCTGGCATTTATAGCGAGAGGATTCGAGTACAGGAGCAGGGAGGTACTACTGCAGTTGTACAAGGCCTTGGTGAGACCACACCTGGAGTATTGTGTGCAGTTTTGGTCCCCTAATCTGAGGAAAGACATCCTTGCCATAGAGGGAGTACAAAGAAGGTTCACCAGATTGATTCCTGGGATGGCAGGACTTTCATATGAAGAAAGACTGGATGAACTGGGCTTGTACTCGTTGGAATTTAGAAGATTGAGGGGGGATCTGATTGAAACGTATAAACTCCTAAAGGGATTGGACAGGCTAGACGCAGGAAGATTGTTCCCGATGTTGGGGAAGTCCAGAACAAGGGGTCACAGTTTGAGGATAAAGGGGAAGCCTTTTAGGACCGAGATTAGGAAAAACTTCTTCACACAGAGAGTGGTGAATCTGTGGAAGCCTCTGCCACAGGAAACAGTTGAGGCCAGTTCATTGGCTATATTTAAGAGGGAGTTAGATATGGCCCTTGTGGCTACGGGGATCGGGGGTATGGAGAGAAGGCTGGGGCAGGGTTCTGAGTTGGATGATCAGCCATGATCATAATAAATGGCGGTGCAGGCTCGAAGGGCCGAATGGCCTACTCCTGCACCTATTTTCTATGTTTTTTCTATGTTTTCTATAACGGTTGAGAATCCCTGCTCTAGGTTAAGAGGATTCCCCCCCCCCACCGAGGTATCTAATAAATCTCTGCCCTCTCACCTTAAACCTGTGCCCTCTCGTTCTTAATTCCCCCAGCCATGGGAAAAAGAGCCTGTCTCTTGTCTATCCTGTGTGTCTAGGTAAGACAGAGTACGCCCACCCAGTCTACTGTCTCTCACAGCTCTGTAAGACCACCCCTCGTTCTCCCAGACACCGTCTTCCGAAGACGGTTGTGGCTGTTGAGGGTTATGCATCCCATCCCCAGGGATCACTGCGGGACTTCCTCAGGGCAGCGTCCTGGGTCCAGCCATCTTCAAGCAGCTTCATCAGTGACCTGTCGTCCACGGAACAGGGTTATAGCACAGTACAGTACAGAAACAGGCCCTTCGGCCTATCGAGTCTGTGCTGAACCATCATGTTGCCTTGTCCCATCAATCTGCAACTGGACCGTAGCCCTCCATACCCCACAGAGTCATAAAACACCACAGCACTGACACTGGCCCTTCGGTCCATCTTATCCATGCTGGACTATCATATCAACACGTGCCGGGACCATAGCCCTCCACAGCCCTCTCATCCGTGTACCTATCCAAATTTCTCTTAAATGTTGAAATCGAGCTGGCGTCCACCATGTCCGCTGGCAGCTTGTTCCAGTGTGAGGAAGTTCCCCCTCATGTTTTTCTAAAACTTTTCACCTTTCACATTTAACCCATGACTTCTAGTTGTAGTCGCAATAAACCTCTGTGGGAAAAGCCTGCTTCCATTTAACCGATCTATACCCCTCATAATTTTGAATACCCCTGTCAAATCTTTCTTCATTCTCCTGCGCACCAGCAATAATGATCTAACCTATTCAACCTTTCTCTGCAACTCAGGTCTTCAAGCCCCAGCAACATCCTTGTAAATTTCCTCTGCCCACTTTCAATCTGATTGACATCTTTCATAGTCATAGTCATACTTTATTGATCCTGGGGGAAACTGGTTTTCGTTACAGTTGTGCCATAAATAATAAATAGTAATAGAACCATAAATAGTTAAATAGTAATATGTAAATTTGCCAGTAAATTATGAAATGTCCAGGACCAGCCTATTGGCTCAGGGTGTCTGACCCTCCAAGGGAGGAGTTGTAAAGTTTGCTGGCCACAGGCAGGAATGACTTCCTATGACGCTCAGTGCTGCATCTCGGTGGAATGAGTCTCTGGCTGAATGTACTCCTGTGCCCACCCAGTACATTATGTGGTGGATGGGAGACATTGACCAAGATGGCATGCAACTTGGACAGCATCCTCTTTTCAGACACCACCGTCAGAGAGTCCAGTTCCGTCCCCACAACATCACTGGTCTTACGAATGAGTTTGTTGATTCTTTTGGTGTCTGCTACCCTCAGCCTGCTGCCCCAGCACACAACAGCAAACATGATAGCATTGGCCACCACAGACTCGTAGAACATCCTCAACATCGTCCAGCAGATGTTAAAGGACCTCAATCTCCTCAGGAAATAGAGACGGCTCTGACCCTTCTTGTAGACAGCCTCAGTGTTCTTTGACCAGTCCAGTTTATTGTCAATTCGTATCCCCAGGTATTTGTAATCCTCCACCATGTCCACACTGACCCCCTGGATGGAAACAGGGGTCACTGGTAGCTTAGCTCTCCTCAGGTCTACCACCAGCTCCTTAGTCTTTTTCACATTAAGCTGCAGATAATTCTGCTCACACCATGTGACAAAGTTTCCTACCGTAGCCCTGTACTCAGCCTCATCTCCCTTGCTGATGCATCCAACTATGGCAGAGTCATCCGAAAAGTTCTGAAGATGACAAGACTCTGTGCAGCAGTTGAAGTCCGGGGTATAAATAGTGAAGAGAAAGGGAGACAAGACAGTCCCCTGTGGAGCTCCAGTGCTGCTGATCACTCTGTCGGACACACAGTGTTGCAAGCACATGTACTGTGGTCTGCCAAGGAGTGGAATCAGAATTAGGATCAGGTTTAATATCACCAGCGTACGTCGTGAAATTTGTTAACTTTGCAGCAGCAGCACAATGCAATACATAATAATAGAGAAAAACTGTAAATTACGTTGTAAATTAATTTATTACATAGTTAAATTAAATAAGTAGGTCAAAAATAGAAATAAAAAAGTAGTGAGGTAGTATTCACGGGTTCAATGTCCATTCAGAAATCTGATGGCAGAGGGGAAGAGCTGTTCCTGAATCGCTGAGTGTGTGCCTTCAGGCTCCTGTACCTACCGCCTGATGGTAGCAATGAGAAGAGGGCATGTCCTGGGCAATGGGGGTCCTTAATGATGGATGCCACCTTCCTCAAACTCTGCTCCCTGAAGATGTCCTGGATACTATGGAGGCTGGTGCCCGTGATGGAAATGACTGAGTTAACAACTCTCTGCAGCTTACTTCGATTCTGTACAGCGGCCCCTCATCCGCACCCCCAATACCAGCCAGTTCGAACGCTCTCCCTGGTACACCTGTGGAAAGTTGCGAGTGTCTTTGATGACGTTCCAAATGGTCTTTTGATGCAGAGTGAGAGCCTGTCAGTCCTCAAAATGATGGAGGGGTGGGGCTTGGAGAAGCAACACGGATGAGTGTAACATCAGAACGGCGAGTTGCTATTCGCCACTCTCGTTATCGGAGCGACCTCGCTCTCCCTCGCTGGAGAGAGCGAGCCTTTCTGAGATACCAAAGTGCTGGGTTATGGATGTGGTTTAGATGGACTGTGGATCAAAGTCTCTCTGTGGGCCTTTGCTGTTGCTTGCATGATGGGGGTGTGGGGCAGGGGGGTCAGTGAATTTGCTGACATGAGTGGGGGGAGGGGAAGGGTCAATGCTTCTGCTACTACTTGTGTGGTGGGAGGGGGAGGAGTTGTTTCAGGGTTCTGATGTTACTATCATTCATTCTTTGGGGTTTTTGTTTTGTGGATGTCTGTGAAGTATAAGAATTTCAGGTTGTACACTGTATACATTCTTTGATACTAAATTGAACCTTTAAAGCCATCAAACCATGGGTTTCTGAAGTTCTTGTCATTCATTCTTTGGGTTTTCTATTTTGTGGATGTCTGTGAGATTGCATACTATATACATTCTCTGATATTAAATTGAACTACTGAACCATTGAACCATGGGGGTCTGATGTTTCTGTCAAATATTCTTTGGGTTTATTTTTCTGTTTTGTGGATGTCTGTGATGAGTAAGAATTTCAGGTTGTATACTGAGTACATTCTCTGATATTAATGGAACCCAAATCTAAATTGTACCATCTTTGTAGCAGAACAGAAGATTCGGACCATATGATGCCATTGACGACTTCTCGGTAAATGAAGAAGTCCTTTCCTGCAGACTACAAGAACTGGACAATTTTCAAGCATGGACTGATGTGGCAAGTAGCATACTTTATACTTTATTGTCACCAAACAATTGATACTAGAACGTACAATCATCACAGCGATATTTGATTCTGCACTTCACGTTCCCTGGAGTACAAATCGATAGTAAATATTAAAAATTTAAATTATAAATCATAAATAGAAAATAGAAAAGGGGTAGTGAAAAAACAAAACGAGAGGCAGGTCCGGGTATTTGGAGGGTACGGCCCAGATCCGGGTCAGGATCCGTTCTGCAGTCTTATCACAGTTGGAAAGAAGCTGTTCCCAAATCTGGCCGTATGAGCCTTCAAGCTCCTGAGCCTTCTCCCGGAGGGAAGAGGGACGAAAAGTGTGTTGGCTGGGTGGGTCGTGTCCTTGATTATCCTGGCAGCACTGCTCCGACAGCATGCGGTGTATAGTGAGTCCAAGGACGGAAGATTGGTTTGTGTGATGTGCTCGGCTGTATTCACGATTTTCTGCAGCTTCTGCCGGTCTTGGACAGGACAACTTCCATACCAGGTTGTGATGCACCCTAGAAGAATGCTTTCTACGGTGCATCTATAAAAGTTAGTGAGGGTTTTAGGGGACAGGCCAAATTTCTTTAGTTTTCTCAGGAAGTAAAGGTGCTGGTGGGCCTTCTTGGCAGTGAACTCTGCTTGGTTGGACCAAGTCAGGTCATTTGTGATATTGACCCCGAGGAACTTAAAGCTTCTGACCTGTTCCACTTGTGCACCACCGATGTAAGTTGGGTTGTGCAGTCCGCTACTCCTTCTGAAGTCAACTAATTCCTTCGTCTTGCTGACGTTGAGGGATAGGTTATTGTCTTCGCACCATGCCACCAGATTCTTAATTTCCTCTCTGTATTCAAACTCATCATTACCCGAGATACGGCCTACAATTGTTGTGTCATCAGCAAACTTATATATTGAGTTTGATGGAAACTTGGTTACACAATCATGCGTGTACAGTGAGTACAGTCTGTAAAGTATAAGAATTTCAGGCTGTACCCTGTATACATTCTTTCATACTAAATTGAACCTTTAAAACCATCAAACCATGGGTTTCTGAAGTTCTTGTCATTCATTCTTTGGGTTTTCTATTTTGTGGATGTCTGTGAAGAGTAAGAATTTCAGGTTGCATACTATATACATTCTCTGATATTAAATTGAACTACTGAACCATTGAATCATGGGGGTCTGATGTTTCTGTCAAATATTCTTTGGGTTTATTTTTCTGTTTCGTGGATGTCTGTGAAGAGTAAGAATTTCAGGTTGTATACTGAGTACATTCTCTGATATTAAAGGAACCCAAGTCTAAATTGTACCGTTTTTGTAGCAGAACAGAAGATTCGGACCATATGATGCCATTGATGACTTCTCGGTAAATGAAGAAGTCCTTGCCTGCAGACTACAAGAACTGGACAATTTTCAAGCATGGACTAATGTGGCAAGTAGCATTCATTCCCTTAATGACCACGTTCAGATTTAATTATCACATGTACAGTATATCAAAACATACTGGAAAATGCGTTGAATGCGTTAACAACCCACACACCTAGGGATGTGTTCGGGGCAGCCCGCGAGTTCCACTGCATATTCCAGCACCAACATACGGTGCTGTGCAGAAGTCTTAGGCGCGTGCGCGCGCGCACACACACACACACGCATATATATATTGTTGTTCGTCCATCGTCGACGTCGATGAGGACCTCGACTCCATTATGATGGTGTTGAGACTAGCGCGTGATTTGGATTTAAGTGAGGGAGAGTTGCGCAGCGTCAGCCTCACTCTCTCTTCCCAATTCCCATCTGGATCCAGTGGCAAGACAGAGTCGAGACGGCTGGAGATGGGACTAGGCGCAGTGGATGACCAGGACGTCTTCTGTGTCTTGTCCTGCTCTACACGTTCCACGACGCTTGCAGAGACCGCCTTCTTGATCGTTGGACATTCCATTGGTCTCGTCCGCTCAATCCGCCGGAGTCTGTCTTCACATGCTGGGATAGACAACTCCCTATCTCACCGAGGGTTTGAGACCCGTCGGCTACCCTCACCTGGTTTAGCCGGCTTGTCGAAGCCGTTGCCCGGGGTGTGGCCGCTGTCGCATGCAAACAGCTACGGGGAGCCACAGGTGAGAGCTGAGTGCCAGGTGGGGACCAAAGGTGGACTAACCGCCCTGAAAAGGACGCGACATGTTCCCCCACCGGAGGTGCTACCCCTCCCTGACACCCCGTACACCCCATATATATATGGGGAGAAGGTTTGTAAAACTGACAGGAGTGAAGGATGTTGGGAATGGTGATGGTGGAGCGCCAGGGGAAGGGTGTGGGACAGGTGGCGGAGAGGGGGTGCCAGCGATGGCGGTTGGCGTGTGTGCAGACACACCCGGTCCTGAGACACCAGGCAAGGTCATTTGATTCCAAACAATTGGTTTATTGATCATTACAGAATGACTCTCTGGTGCTTCCTGCTCCCTCCCCTCTCTCTTCCCCTTCCACAGAAAACAATGAGTTATGGTAACAGGATCATTTTCACACCGCGAAGAATTTAAAAGTGGGATTCTGCAGGGATCAGTTTTGGGGCCACTGCTGTTTCTAATTTACATTAATGATTTGATAATCACATAAGAAATAAACCAATAAAGTTTGCCAATGACACAAAATTAGGGAGATGTTATGTTAACATTCAGGCAATCAATACAGTTAGATCTAAACAAAATTCAGATGTGGGCAGATAAAATGGCAGATGAAATTTAATGCAAAATATTACATATAGGAAGTAGAAATATTTGATATAAGTATACAGTGGGGGGGGGATATGAGTTGGAAAGTGCCCTGTATGAAAAGGATTTGGGTGTCCTGATAGACTATCAGCATGTAGACAAAGCACAGAAACGATTAGGAAGGCCAATATAATGTTGGGCTATATAATGCACTCAATGGGAGTTCAAGTCTAGAGATGTTCTTCTTAAGCTGTATAATGCCCTTGTGAGGCCTCACCTTGAGTACCGTGTACAATTTTGGTCTCCAAATTGTGTGAGGGATGAGAAGGCACTGGAGAGTTCAGAGAAGGACAACTAGACTCATTCCAGGTCTGCAGGATATGAGCTATGAAGAATGATTGAAAGACTTAAATCTTTTTAGCCTAAGTAGACATAGAATGAGAGGAGACATAATCGAAGTGTTCAAAATCATTAAGGGTATAAGTAAGGTGGCCGCCAGCTGCTACTTCAGAATTAATCTATCATCGTGGGTGGAGACTGGTTCAGGGGAGACTTCAGACTACCATCAGGAAGCATTTCTTTACACAGCGAGTTGTGGACATATGGAACAAACTACCTACTGTGGTTGTGTCGTTGAGAGTAGAACCTTAGAGACTTTCAAATCTAAACCCAATGGTTACTTCAACACTCTACGTGAATTTGGCAAGCTTTGTGGGGCCGAATGGCTTGTTCTTGTCAAAAAACTTTCTAATGTTCTAATGTTTTCCCAACCGTGATTCCCCTCTCCCGGCCCCCTTCCCACTCTCAGTCCACAACAGAGACCCGTATCAGAATCAGGTTTATCATCACTCACATATGCCATGATTTTTTTATTCGTAGCAGCAGTACAGTGCAATACATAAAATTACTGCAGTACTGTGCAAAAGTCTGTGGCACTCTAGCTATATGTATGCTATCACGAGGAAATCTGCAGATGCTGGAATTTCAAGCAACACACATAAAAGTTGCTATATATACACTATATTTATTTAATTATTTGTCTATTGCGATTCAGATTTGGCCCTTCTGGCCCTTTGAGCCACACTGCCCAGTGATCCCCCAACTTAACCCGAGCCTAATCACGGGACAATTCACAATGACCAATTAACCGACCAACTGGTGCACCTTTGCAATGTGAAATGAAGCTGGAACTCAGAATCCGAATCAGAATCAGGTTTATTATCACCGGCATGTGACGTGAAATTTGTCAACTTGGCAGCAGCAGTTCAATGCAATACATAATCTAGCAGAAAAAAAATAAGTAAATAAATTACAGTCTATGTATATTAAGTAGATTAAAAATCATGCAAAAAACAGAAATAATATATATTAAAAAAGTGAGGTGGTGTCCATGGGTTCAATGTCCATTTAGGAATCGGATGGCAGAGGGGAAGAAGCTGTTCCTGAATCGCTGAGTGTGTGCCTTCAGGCTTCTGTACCTCCTCCCTGATGGTAACAGTGAGAAAAGGGCATGTCCTGGGTGCTGGAGGTCCCTAATAATGGACGCTGCCTTTCTGAGACACCGCTCCTTGAAGATGTCCTGGGTACTTTGTAGGCTAGTGCCCAAGATGGAGCTGACTAGATTTACAACCCTCTGCAGCTTCTTTCAGTCCTGTGCAGTAGCCCCTCCATACCAGACAGTGATGCAGCCTGTCAGAATGCTCCCCATGGTATATCTATAGAGGTTTTTGAGTGTATTTGTTGACACCCAAATCTCTTCAAACTCCTGAAAAAGTATAGCCACTGTCTTGCCTTCTTTATAACTACATCGGTATGTTGGAACCAGGTTAGGTCCTCAGAGATCTTGACACCCAGGAACTTGAAGCTGCTCACTGTCTCCACTTCTGATCCCTCTATGAGGACTGGTACGTGTTTCTTCATCTTACCCTTCCTGAAGTCCACAATCAGTTCTTTCGTCTTACTGACGTTGAGTGCCAGGTTGTTGCTGCGGCACCACTCCACTAGTTGGCATATCTTGCTCCTGTGCGCCCCCTCATCACCACCTGAGATGAGACTCCGGCAATTTTCAAGCATGGACTGATGTGGAAAGCGGCATTCATGCCCTTAATGTGACAAGCAACGACCACGTTCAGATTTAATTATCACACGTATATCGAAACATATGGTAGAATGCGTCATAGGCAGGAATTGAACCCGGGTCGCTAGTACTGTAATGCGTTGTGCTAACCACTATGCTACCGCGCCTCCCTCCCCCCACCCTACATAGAAACATAGAAAATAGGTGCAGGAGTAGGCCATTCGGCCCTTCGAGCCTGCACCGCCATTCAGTATGATCATAGCAGATCATCCAACTCAGATCCCTGTACCTGCCTTCCCTCCATACCCCCTGATCCCTTTAGCCACAAGGGCCATATCTAACTCCCTCTTAAATATAGCCAATGAACTGGCCTCAACTGTTTCCTGTGGCAGAGAATTCCACAGATTCACCACTCTCTGTGTGAAGAAGTTTTTCCTCATCTCGGTCCTAAAAGGCTTCCCCTCTATCCTCAAACTGTGGCCCCTCGTTCTGGACTTCCCCAACATCGGGAACAATCTTTCTACATCTAGCCTGTCCAATCCCTTTAGGATGTTATACGTTTCAGTAAGATCCCCCCTCAATCTTCTAAATTCCAACAAGTATAAGCCTAACAGTGTAACAAATACTCATGAATACCCAATGACATTTAAAAGATGTTCAGTCAGGTGCGTGTGTTGGGAGATGGGAGTGTGGGCATATTTGGCTTACTTTAGATGGGTTTGGTGCTTGGCATGGATGAGTTGTAAAGGCAGGCCTGTTTTCATGCTGTTTCGTTCTGTAACATCTAGAAGTGAGACCAGAACTACAATCAGATTTATTACCACTGACTTATTAATATGATGTGAAAGTTGTGGTTTTGCGGCAGTAGTATATTGCGAAGTCATAAAACTGCTATAAATGACCAAAATTAAATAAATAATGCAAGATAAAGAAATAACGAAGTAGCATTCGGGGGTTTATAGATTATTCAGCATTCTGATATTCTGATGGCGGAGGGGAGAAAGCTGCTTCTGAGACACTTAGTGTGTGTTTGCAGCCTCCTGTACGTCCTCTCGGGTGGTGGGGTGGAGCTACGTCTCGACCAAAGGAGGTGTGAGGCGCTCCTTCCTTCCACTAGCCTGCAGGTCACCCTTGGGCAAGGTGTGGCACCTGCTTAGTCCCCGATCAGGGTCACGTGAAGCCATGGGGGCAGGTGGTGGATGGTTGTACGAGCAGCCGGTGCAGATCACAAGTCCTGGTGATGTGACCACTGACACCAGGCAGACAATCTCTGAAGAGTATTGGTAATGGCTGGGGTCACCCGTCTTGTAAAGAGACTGCCCAGAAGAAGGCGATGGCAAACCACTTCTGTAGATAAAATTTGACAAGAACATCATGGTCATGGAAAGACCACATCATAAGACATGGCTCGGAACAAATGAATCTTGATAAGGGATAAATAACAGCAAAAAATTCACTAGACTGGTTCTTGTGATGGTAAAAAACTGCCATGAGGAGGCTCGAGCTCTCATTCTAAACTCTAGGGAACTGAGGAATCTCACTGAAACATACAAAGTCCTGACGAAGGGTCTCGGCCTGAAACGTCGACTGCACCTCTTCCTAGAGATGCTGTCTGGCCTGCTGCGTTCACCAGCAACTTTTATGTGTGTTGCTTGAATTTCCAGCATCTGCAGAATTCCTGTTGTTTGCATACAAAGTTCTCAGCTGGTTCTGAAGCTTACATAAGGGAAGAATGTTTCACTTGGCCGAGGAGTTTACAAATGTAACAGAACTAAAATTAGGAGCAATTTCTTTACTCTGAGGATGGTTGGAAATCTCTAATTCCAACTAAATCCGGAAGAAGATGGCACCAGCGAACAATGCTACCAAGAGCGGCATTCACCAGATGGTCCATCAAACTGTTTCTTTCACATCTTCTTTTTCTTTAAATGTGGTTCTGGTACTGTTGGCTTAATGGTGCGTTTTTGGGCCAATCGAGCAATCTGGCGCTTTGCTGTCTCCGAGAATACTTCAGAAGGCATTGAGGCCAAAAAGCTTAAAGTTCATGTTCGACTCTGTTTCTCGCCGATTAAAGCGCTGAGGAAGATTGAAACATCAAGGCGAGTGGGTGTTCAGCACCATCTACCAGGCTCTCCTTCACGCCTGCTGGAGGAAGGTGTTTGCATGTAACAGTCTCTCTCTCTCTCCCCTTCTCACTCGTTGCTCCCAAGGGAAAATCCTTATGTTTGAATGGTCTCTCTCTTTCTCTCTCTCTCCCTCAATGGTACCAAAGTTCTGGTCTGCAGTTTGTGGATGGGACTGTAGTTCACATTATTATGTGTTAGGAATTGGGACGGCCCACAGATAGTGAACACTGAGTTGAACTGAATATGGACGCTTTCGATTTTGTGTTTTGGTTTCTGTGTCTTTGCTCGTACTTTCTTCGCCTTTTGCAGGATTTTATTTTGCACGCGTGGAGGTTGGTGTACTTGTTGACGTTTGCACAATTTGTGCTTCTGCGTGTGGGGTGTTGATGTTCTTGTTGACGTTTGCACGATTTGTGCTTCTGCGTGTGGGGTGTTGATGTTCTTGTTGACGTTTGCACGATTTGTGCTTCTGCGTGTGGGGTGTTGATGTTCTTGTTGACGTTTGCACGATTTGTGCTTCTGCGTGTGGGGTGTTGATGTTCTTGTTGACGTTTGCCCAATTTGTTTTTTTTTATTGCGTGTGGGAGTTGATACTTTTCATTGGAAGGGTTCCAGGGTTTTCTTTGTTTCGTGGCTGTCTGTGAAGAAAATGAGTCACAGTGTTGTATACATACATACTTTGAATCTTTATCATGTTCACTTGGGCCGAGATACAATGAAAACGCTTTGCTTTGCCTGCCATCCATAAAAATCATTTCATCACATCAATGCACCAAGGCAGGGCAAGGAAAAAAAAACATAAGACCATAAGATATAGGAGCAGAGTTAGGCCATTTGGCCCATCGATTCTGCTTTGCCTTTTCATCATAGAACATAGAATGTAGAATAGTACAGCACAGTACAGGCCCTTCAACCCACAATGTCGTGCCAACCCTTAAACCCTGCCTCCCATATAACCACCACCTGAATTACCCTCCCTCTACCTGATCCGTTTTCCCTCTCAGCCCCAATCTCCTGCCTTCTCCCCGTATCCCTTCATACCCTGACCAATGAAGGACCTAGCAACCTCTGTCTTAAATATACATAAAGACTTGGCCTCCACAGTTGCCTGTGGCAAAGAATCACTGCTCGCTGGCTAAGGAAATTCCTCCTCATCTCCATTCTAAAAGGACGCCCCTCTATTCTGAGGCTGTGTCCTCTGGTCTTAGATTCCCCCACCATAGGAAACATCCTCTCCACATCCACCCTATTGAAAATTCCATAGGTATCAATGAGCTAACCCTTAATTTTTCTGAATTCCAGTGAGTAGAGGCTAAAGTCATCAATTGCTCATTGGATGACAAGCCTTTCAATTCTGGAACCAATATATATATAAGGCATCCGTTAGTCTTGCGAGACCATGGATCTGCGCCTGGAAAACCTTCACTCTCCAGGGCACAAGGTTGTATGGAAGACCAGCAGTTGCCCATGCTACAAGTCTCCCCTCTCCACGACACCAAGGGTGTCCAAGGGAAGGGGATTAGGACCCATACAGCTTGGCACCGGTGTCGTCGCAGAGCAATGTGTGATTAAGTGCCTTGCTCAAGGACACAACACGTTCCCTCGGCTGGGGCTCGAACTCACGACCTTCAGGTCGCTAGTCCAATGCCTTAACCACTTGGCCACGTGCCGGAACCGATAACAGAGTGCAGAATAGAGTGTTACAGTTACAGAAAAAGTGCAGTGCAGGCAAATAATAAGGTGCAAGGTCAAAAACTTCGATAGAGGCACAATGGAGATCATCCTGACTGAAAATGCCAATGCCCAAGAGAGGAAAAGCCTATAAACAGTAGTGGATATAGCCTAGCCCATCAGAGGAAAAGCCCTCCTCACCATTGAGCACATCTGTAAGGAGCGCTGGCACAAGAAAGCAGCGTCCATCATCGAGGGCATCCACCATCCGGTAATGCTCTCTTCTCAAAGTTCAAAGTACTTTCATCATCAAAGTTACAACCCTGAGATTCGTCTTCTCCACAGACAGCCACAAAACAAAATAAAAAATCCTTGGAACCTGTCCTTGCTCTTTTCTCACTGCTGCCACCAGGTAGAAGGTAGAAGAGCCTCACGACTCCCACCAGCAGGTTCAAGAACAATTGCTACCCCTCAATCATCAGGCCCTTGAACGAAAGAGGATAACTACACACATTCTATTTCTGGTGGTCTCACTTTAAGGACTCTTTACCTTGTTAATTCACGTTCTCGCTATTTATTGCTATTTATTATATCTGCATTTGCATGGTTTGCTGTCCACTGATCCTGTTTACAGTTCCTGTTCTACAGATTTACTAAGTATGCCTGCAGGAAAAAGAATCTCAGGGTAATGTGGTGATATGTATGTACAGTACTCTGATAATAAATTTTATTCTTTCTTTACAAATCTTTTTGTTGTTATATTATACAGGAAAAATAACATGAGATAAATCTTATTTTGAGCTTTCAACTTTTGAACTTTAGAAAACATCAAGAACCCAACATCACAAAAAAGAGAGGAGATAACTTCACTCAACTTCACTCACCCCATCACTGAACTGTTCCCACAACCCATGGACTCACTTTCAAGGACTCTTCATCTTCATCTCATGTTCTCAATTTTTAGTGCTTACTTATTCATTATTATTTCTTTCTTTTTGTCTTTGTACAGTTTGTTGTCTTCTGTACTCTGGGTGAATGCCCAACTTGGTGTGGTCTTTCATTGTTTCTGCTATAGTTATTATTGAGTACTCCCACAAGAAAATTAATCTCAGGGTTGTACATGGTGATATATATCAAAATCAAAAACAAAATCAGGTTTAGTATCTCTGGCTTGTGTTGTGAAATTTGTTAACTTAGCAGCAGCAGTACAATGCAATACATAATAGAGAAGAAGAAAATAATAATAATAAATAAGTATATGTATATTAAATAGATTAAAAATCATGCAAAAAGCAGAAATAATATATATTAAAAATGTGAGGTAGTGTTCACAGGTTCAATGTCCATTTAGGAATTGGATGACCAGCGTACGTTGTGAAATTTTCTGTCTTTGCAGCAACAGTTCAATGCAATACATAATCAATATAGAAAATCAATCAATCACGGTAAGTATTTATGGGTTTATTTAATAGTTAAATTAAAAATAGTGTGAAAACAAAAGTGAGGTAGTGTTCACGGGTTCAATATCCATTTAGGAATCGGATGGCAGAGGGGAAGAAGCTGTTCCTGAATCGTTGAGTGTGTGTCTTCATGCTCCTGTACCTCCTCCCTGATGGTAGCAATGAGAAGAGGGCATGTCCTGGGTGATGGGGGTCCTTAATGATGGACGTCACCTTTCTGAGGCATTGGTCCTTGAAGATGTCTTGGATACTATAGAGGCTAGTACCCATAGTGGAACTGACTAATTTTACAACTTTCTGTAGCTTTGATAATAACTGTATTGATAATAAATCTATTTTATTCTACTTTGAATGCATGGAATGCACTGCCAGTGACGGTGGTGGAGGTGGATACAATGGGGTCTTTTAAGAGACTTTTAGATAGGTACATGGAGCTTAGAAAAATAGAGGGCTATGCAGCAGGGAAATTCTAGGCAGGTTCTGGAGTAGCGTACATGGTTGGCATAACGTTGTGGGCCGAAGGTCCTGTAATGTGCTGTAGATTTCTATGTTCTATGTTCTATGTTGAATGCCTGGAAGAAACTGAATCTCAGGGTTGTATGATACACATAACGTTGATCTAATCTAATTATAAATTTACATGGAACTTTGATAATGAGGCAAACCATGAGGTCAGGAGTTTTACCACGCTCCAGGCATTACATAAGAAGTCCGCCAAAGCCATTTTATTGCCCAAAGGAAATATGTGTCAGTGGTGAGGAATAGGTCTCCGAAATCAGAACATTGTAAGTTCAAGCCTCACTCCAGAGACTGTAGGCTGACACCCCCGTGCCTTTCTGGATGGGAGGGATGCTACACTATCGGAGCACCAGTATTCTATGCAAAACAGTAATCGAACAGCCCCATCTGCCTTCTTGGGGGAGGTGGGTGTGTGGCCTCCCACTGGGCAGGGGGAGGCTCCTAGATATCCTATTTATCAGGCAACACCCCGCTCATTAACACACAGCTGTCTATGGGAGCTGCGTGCGCAGTTGAGCAGACGTTAATTTACTGGACCTATCAGCTGACGTTCCGAATTGCTGCTGCTGTGACAAGTGTTCAAATCCTGGCAATACCAGGAAATTTCAGATCCAAGTAACTATATAAATATCTGAAGCATTTACACAAGTCAGTCTTAGTAACAGCAATCATTAATTACTTGGTTTCTGTCTTGTTTTAGTGAAGAAAATCTGTTGTTTTTACCCAATGCTTCTGACTCCAGCTCCCACCAACGCAGCTGACTCTTAATTACTCCACATTTCAATTCCTCGAGGCGTTAATGTTTCTGTCTTCCATTTGTGGGGTTTCTTGTTTTGTGGATGTCTGTGAAGAGTAAGAGTTTCAGGTTGTTGAAACCATCAGATTCTTGAACAAAGGGACTCTTTATTCTTGTTATTTCATGGCTCGTTATTTATTGCTATTTATTTATTACCTGCATTTGCACAATTTGTTTACAGTCCCTGATGTTTACACTTTGTGGATCCTGCTTACAGCAACTGTTCTATAGATTTGCTAAGTATGCTCGCAGAAAAAGAATCTCAGGGTTGTATCTGGTGACGTGCATGTACTCTGATAATAAAATTTCACTTTAAACTTTGAACTTCTATACTTCATTAAATAAACTTTTGAAGGGCAGACAGCAAACCCTGGCAATGCCAGTGAAAAACCAAGAAAATAAAACTGGCTGGTCTGCAGCTGCAGCCAAAAAGTGTATTTATTTATTTTATGATTCGAAGGAGGTGAACGTCGCTATAGGAATGCAAAGGCTGGTTTGGCCCCGGCCACGTGACCGGGGCCGGCTTCGGAGGGGGGCGGGGCGATCCGGCGGGAGGGCGGGACCAGCGGCGCGTCACGTGGCGTGAGCCGGGTGACGTCATGGGGGGCTGGTTGAGTTTCAATGTGAGCGTACGAAGTGGCTACAATGTACCAGGGCTCGGAGTGACTGATACATCCTCAGCTGGGAGAACTGCTACTGTGTGATCCCCCCCTTCTCCCCCTGTACAAAGCTCTGTGTCTTTTCCTGGTGCTACCGCTCCCCCAGGCTCTGCTCCCCTCCCCTGAATAATATTTGTTTTCTTGTATAAACCTCCAGTACGCATAAACCGAACCCAAAAGAGAAACGGGGGGATATCTGACTCTCACTGCCTCTGTCTGTCTGCCTCTCTCCCTCTCCCACAATTATTTAAAAATGATGGCCCCAATGCAACAGAATGGAAATCATATAGAGCTCGACCCCCCAGACTCAAGGAAGAGACCGCTAGAAGCGCCCATCGATGCCGGCAGTACAAAGCGGACTAACACAGGAGGTGAGCACTCTTGGTACAACGAGGCAGCCGCTGCCTTTAGCCCGAGCGTGTTAATCGACAAGGGAACTCGAAATTGATCAGGAGGGGGAAAGCTGGCAGTCCTTGCAAAATGACACGGCATAGAAACCTCGCTCTCTGTGGCAAGCGTTTTAAATAAATAAGCCCTTTAAAATGCACTTGGAAATAAGTTTTTAAAAAAGACGGAATAAACAGTTTTTAAAAAAAGAGAGAAAGATCGAATAAGCTTTCAGACTCAGCAAATGTCTTGAAATTGACACTGCGCGATCCTTGGGTTGCATTTTCTCATTTGAATTATGTTGAACTTCAACTTGGATTTAATTGCTTGTTTTTTCGCGGTTTGGACCTGTAATCAATGAGAGATGCGTACAAGATGCGGAGTCGCCGGCTGGAAGCGCAGCATATAACAGTTGGTCTGCCGGTCACTCTGCTGACAATTAGCTCAGCACCATTTTACAGCGTGCAGTTTCTTTTAAATCCTCTTTTTTAAAAAAAAATAAAATCTGACACCTACGTAATATATAAATTAAACGCCATCCGAATGATCCCGTGGGTATAATATGTGTATTTAAAAAAATATCTACTAATACGTGTTCAGCGATCGAGACTTGGTATCAACTGCACGTTTTGAAATGTTATAGCTGAATATGTAATACTTGGAGAAATAAGACGTCAATTGTCTTTTACCGGAGAATACATTTTGATGCGTGAGAATTAAGATGCAGAACACGTTGGATACAGTTATGTAGGTGGAATGGTAGCGATGGTAGTTAGATTGTGTGATTGGACCTCGGTAAAGTGCATTTAAAACGTGCTTGTGCCAGACATCGGGAAATTCGGATAATGAGAGGAGTGAGGTGGTGATTAGATACGTGTCGTTTCTCCTCCACGATCACAGAGTCATGCTCGCACCGGGTAGGAGCTTGTGGGGAAAATCCGCTGTGATTTTTTTTCCCCTGATTCTATGTGTAGGATTTGGAAAGGGGGAGGGGGGTGGGGAGTAGGGAGTGATGATGGCTGATGGTTTGTTACTTATCCGCAATGCTTTTTTTTAATAATACGGCTTTCATCTGTAGATTTCTTGTCTAAATGATTTTGCTCAGTAATCTGAGTCGCATCTTGTAACAATATTACACTCGACTTCTTCTCACAGATTGTAAATCCTGATTTGTATTTCCAAAATTGCATTTTCTGCGCAGATAGCTCGAGGTCCATGAATGTATTGGCTGTGGTTTCAACCTTAAATTAATAGCTCTGCTAAGATTGCATTGGTAAGGGCTTAGGAAGGGGGGGGGGGGGGACGTTTTATAAGAACGTAGAGACGATTTGACCGGATCTCCCTCCTCCCCTTTTTTAACAGTATTAAAGTATGCCTGGTCGATGTACCTTGAAGGATGGGGAATACTGCAATGGAAATAAAGCTGCGATTTTTCTACATTGATCACGAATTAAGGGAGGCTTGAACGTGCCCTCGGTGCCTGATGTAGTGTTGGGGACAGAGAAGGTTGTCCAGGCAAATGGGACGAACGCCCGGACTTTGAATGACGGTTGTGGCAAGCGTGGAAATTCCCGTTTTCCCACTTTCCCGCAGAAAAGTTAGGACGTGCTTAGCCCAGTAGGCCAGTGACCCCCCCCCCCCCCCCGGGTATCTCAGATGGTTGTGGCAGTGACTCCCATGCTGGCCCGTCATCGTGGCTTCATCTAAGTCTTGGCCAATTCGGACCTCGGTGGAAGGGGCTGGGTGCTGACGGGACTGAGCATTTGGGGGGTTGGCACTGTAGGAGTCCATGCTTGACCCGGGCCAATGGGGTTGAGATGATATCCCGATAGAAGGTGGTGGGCAAAGCCCTGCCCGCCATTCAGTATATTTACGTCCGTCATCAAGGGCCCCCAACACCTAGGCCATGCTCTCTTCTCAAAATCAGAATCGGGTTAAGTATCAGCGGCATATGTCATGAAGTTTGTTGTTTTTGCAGCAGCGCAAATACATAACTGTGCACAAAAAAAAAAGTAGCGAGGCGGTGCTCATGGGTTCAGTGTCCATTTAGAAATCGCAGGAGGTACAGGAGCCTTGGGTCCCACACCACCAGGTTCAGGAACAATTATTACCCTGGAAGAGCCCCGGGTCCTACTTGATTAATAGTATTCATCCATGGCATTAAAAAAAAGGCTGGGAACCGCTGACCTAGAACCATCATGCTCCTGAACGTCACTCATCTCAACTCTGAACTGATCGCACAACCTACAGATTCACTTTCAAGGCTTCTGCTACTCGGGATCTCGTTCACCAATCAGCTTCCCAGCTTCTTATTTCACCCCCTCCCCCCTCTCCCAGTTTCACCCATCACCCACCTTCCTCCCCTCCCCCCCACCTTCCTCCCCTCCCCCCCCTTCCTCCCCTCCCCCCCCACCTTCGTACCCTGACCCCTCCCCTTCCTTCTCCAGTCCCGACCAAGGGTCTCAAAGCGTCCACCGTTTACTCTCTTCCACAGACGCTGCCTGGCCTGTAGAGTTCCTCCAGCATTTTGTGTGTGTTGCTCGGGTTGAGAATCAGAATCGGGTTTAATATCACTGGCATGTATTGTAAATTTGTTTTGCAGCAGCAGTACATTGCAATTCATTAAAAAAAAACTCCTAAGAAATACATATGTCAAATTAAACAAGTAGTGGAAAGAGAGCAAATGAAATAAGATTATGTGGCAGTGTTCACTGGTTGGTTTATTATTAATTTGTTTTTATTTTTTTAATTTGCACAGTTTGTCTTTTGCAGGTTGGTTGTTTGTTGGTCCGTTTATGTATAGAATTTCATAAATTCTGTTGTATTTCTCTATGGTTTGTATAGTCTGTGTTTTCGCCCGTTCTTTCATGTTGCTGTTTGGCGTTAGTTTTTTTTGTGCAAGGGTTTCGGGTTTAATGTTCTTGTCACCATTTGTTCATGTTGCAATATTGTTTTGTGTGTATGTGGTGGGGGGGGGGAAGAGAGTTGATCATGTTGCTGTTCTTTTCTGTGCCGGGATGGGGTGGATTTGATGTTTTTCTTTGAATGACATCCACAGTTGTTTTGTTGCTATCTGGAGAAGATGGAGCTCAGAGATGTACACTGCACATGTCCTTACACACACAAATGAACCTTTATTTCCCTGTAAATGCCTGCAAGAGGATGAATCCCAAGGTAGTATATGGTGACATATACAATGTGTACTTTGATAATAAGTTAACGTGGACTTTGTCAACTCTGGTTGGTTTGATTCACCTGTGAAAAGGGTTCGAAGAGACCATGATCCAATTCCTGTTGGCCCTTTGACATGTCAAAGGTTGATGTATTATCAAAGTATACAACTCTGAAATTCTTCTTCTCCAGATAGCCACGAAACCAGGAAAGAAAAGAACGGCAGCACAATCGTCAACCCCAAGTCCCTCCTCCACACACACACACACACACACTCTCTCTCTCTCACACTCTCTCTCACACTCACAAAAATAACAAGCACAAACAGAACAGGCACATCGACCCCCAAATCTCCCTCCCATACGCACAAAAAAAAACTGAGAAAGATCGGGTGAGAAACCCAGAATGTATTAAACAAAAACTATAAGACTGAAAAAAAAAGTCCATTTCCAAAATGCAGAAACCCTGGGTAACATTCTCCAGGCATAGCGGCAGAGCGAACTCACCAGCGATCAGAAGGCAGTCTCCCCTCTCCGGCAGCACAGTGGTGTCACGAGGCAGCCCCTTGTCTGATGAAAGGAGGGCACACTGCATGCTGCTTCTTTTGAGCTTGTGTTAACTTAAAATGAGTGTTGTTTTTTCTTTACAAAAAAAACTCAGGGTGTCATGAGAGTGGAGTCATGTGACCCCATTTTCTGGTTGACTGGCCCCACATAGAACATAGAATAGTACAGCACAGTACAGGCCCTTCTGCCCACAATGTTGTGCCAACCCTCAAACCCTGCCTCCCGTATAAGCCCCCACCTTAAATTCCTCCATATACCTGTCTAGTAGTCTCTTAAACTTCACGAGTGTATCTGCCTCCACCACTGACTCAGGCAGTGCATTCCACGCACCAACCACTCTCTGAGTAAAAAACCTTCCTCTAATATCCCCCTTGAACTTCCCACCCCTTACCTTAAAGCCATGTCTTCTTGTATCGAGCAGTGGTGCCCTGGGGAAGAGGCGCTGGCTATCCACTCTATCTATTCCTCTTATTATCTTGTACACCTCTATCATGTCTCCTCTCATTCTCCTTCTCTCTAAAGAGTAAAGCCCTAGCTCCATTAATCTCTGATCTTAATGCATACTCTCTAAACCAGGCAGCATCCTGGTAAATCTCCTCTGTACCCTTTCCAATGCTTCCACATCCTTCCTATAGTGAGGCGACCAGAACTGGACACAGTACTCCAAGTGTGGCCTAACCAGAGTTTTATAGAGCTGCATCATTACATCGCGACTCTTAAACTCTATCCCTCGACTTATAAAAGCTAACACCCCATAAGCTTTCTTAACTACCCTATCCACCTGTGAGGCAACTTTCAGGGATCTGTGGACATGTACCCCCAGATCCCTCTGCCCCTCCACACTACCAAGTATCCTACAGTCCATCCTGACTTGAGGTTCCATAACTTCTCCATAGTGTCCTGAAACATACAAACTGCCTGGTCTACTTCCCCTGAAAAAGTTCCCCCTTTGGAGTGTCTATTCAAGTTCCTGCAGGAAGTTACTATTCACCCTGCATCCTGAGGTCTCCGTTGGTCAGGGTCAACCATGGATGTTGTGTCCTACGTGTAGATACGCAAGCCCGGGTAGCACGATATGGAGAGCAAGCTCTCTCCCCCCCCCGCCCCCACATAGCTGATGAATCCAAAGGAACAGCAGAGACAGATACAATTTGGCACCGGCAGCATCACGGGAATTGGTAGTCAGCATTGAACTCAACGTAGGACTGCTTTAGGGACTCCAGCTCCGGATTTTTCCTTGGGATTTGCTCCCGAAGCCTTCCCCGTGAGTGGGTACAGCTGCCAGGCAGCGGAGGTTGGAGATCAGAAACCTCCTTCTCCGAGACGAGCTGCCAACCTCGGCCGACGAGCTCCAGGCGCCTGCGCCCGTAGCCCTAGGAAGTTGTCTGTTCTGGAAGATAGTGATGGACTCTTCTATGACATAGCTATGTCAAAGGGAATCTGTAGAGGAAAGCGTGGGTAGACTCTTTCAAAGACCTGCAATAAGCTTAGTCTGTATGATAGACATTTGGGTGTTCAGCCTTGGTATCGGAATCTTCATTAGATGTATTGGGTTTGGGGATTTTTTGGGCATCGGGGAGAAGATTTAGGACAGAGATGAGGAGAAATTGTTTTTCCCAGAGAGTGGTGAATCTGGAATTTTCTGCCCAGGGAAGCAGTTGAGGCTTCTTCTCCAAATATACATAAGAAACATTTGGATAGGTTTTTACATAGTAAGAGAATTAAGGGTTATGGGGAAAAGGCAGGTAGATGGAGCTGAGTTTACGGACAGGTCAGCCATGATCTTATTGAATAGCGGGGCAGGCCCGATGGGCCGGATGGCCTGCTCCTGCTCCTATTTCTTATGTTCTTATCCTCTCCATAAGATCCACCAGGGTGCTTTGGCTGGTGACCAGGGCCAGGAACTCAAGAAAACCCCACTAGCCCGGGATGGGATCAGCACCCTATAGCAGACACAGCTATGCTTGCCTGACTTTGACCTTGACCTCTAACTGTCCAATTCTAGTTGATCTTCTCCTTCCTTCAATTCCAGCACACTACCATCACAACCATTAGGTATACATGCCAGTCTGTAACTGCGCTACCTCATTCCGTGTACTGCACGCGTACAGATATAACACCTTCAATTCTGTATTCACCCTTTTCGATTTTGTGAGCCTTTTGCATTGCAACTTGTCCTGTTGACTGCAATTTTGCCCCATCCTCAGTCTCTCCTTCCCAGGAGTCTCACTAGTCCTGACGAAAGGTCTCGGCCCGAAACGTCGACTGTACCTCTTCCTAGAGATGCTGCCTGGCCTGCTGCATTCACCAGCAACTTTGATGTGTGTCACTACATGCTGCCTCTGTTTGTAAACTAACTACCCAACCCTCTGCCCTATGACTCTGGTTCCCATCCCCCTGCCAACGTAGTTTAAACCCTCCCGAACAGCTCTAGCAAGGATATTGGACCCCCTTGGGTTCAGGTGTAACCCATCCCTTGAGTACTGGTCGTACCTTCCCCAGATGGGATCCCAATGACCCGTAAATCTGAACCTCTGTCCCCTGCACCGGTTCCTCAGCCACATATTCACCTGCCAAATCATCCTATTCTTGCACTCGGTAGTGCGTGGCAAGGACCACAATCCAGAGGTTACTACCCTGGGGGTGCTGCTTTTCAGCTTTCTACCTGGCTTCCCGGGCCGGCTGGTGGTGTAGTGGCATCAGCACTGGACTTCGAGGCAGAAGGTCCTGAGTTCAAAACCCAGCCGGGTCCCAACCTGGGCGGCAGCAGTGGCCTGGTGATCTGCTTCCGTATCTTGCCATGAAGACCCTGTGGTCCATGATGTCATGAAGAGTTGGACTCAACTAGACGACTGAACAACAACAAGCCTGGCTCCCTAAAGTCTCTCTTCAGGACCTCTGCACCTTGTCTACCTATGTCATTGGTGCCAATAGGTACCAAGACTTCTGGCTGCCTACACTCATCGTTGAGAATGCCCTGGACCAGATCTAAGACCTCTCTGATCCTGACACATGGAAGAACCCTGGACCAGATCTAAGACCTCCCTGATCCTGACACATGGAAGAACCCTGGACCAGATCTAAGACCTCCCTGATCCTGACACATGGAAGAACCCTGGACCAGATCTAAGACCTCCCTGATCCTGACACATGGATGAACCAGGAGATTTGTGGAACTGAGGGCTAGATCTGTGGCATTTAAGACCAGTGATCCAGAACTAAATAAGAAGTCCCAGTATGACCTACCGAGGACTGTTTTCAGAGCAAAAAAAAAATTCTGTTTGAGGTTACAGATGGAATTGGATGTACATCAGCTCAGGCAGGGTTTGCAGGTCATTACTTCCTACGAAACAAAATCTAACATCATGAATGGCTGTGATGATTCACTCCCAGATGATCTCAACACCTTTTATGCTCGACTTCAAAGGGAGAATAACTCTACACCTGTGTGTATCCCTGCAGAATCTGGTGACCCTGTCACCTCTGTCTCGGAGGCCGACATCAGAACATCTTTCAAGAGGGAGAACCTCACGAGACATCAGGCCCTGATGGTGTGCCTGGCAGGGCTCTGAAAACCTGTGCCAACCAACTGGCAGGAGTGTTCAAGGACATCTTCGATCTCTCACTGCTGCAGTCGGAGGTTCCCACTGCTTCAAAAGGGTGACCAGTGCCCAAGAGGAGCAGGGTGAGCTGTCTCGATGACTAACGCCCAGTTACACTCACACCTACTGTGATGAAGTGCTTTGAGAGGTTGGTCACGACCAGAATCAACTCTTGCCTAAGCAAGGACCTGGACCCACTGCAATTTGCCTACTGCCACAATAGGTCTACGGAGGATGCAATCTCACTGGCTCTCCACTCGGCCTTGTGTCATCTGGACAACAGCGATATCCACATCAGACTGCTGTTTATTGATTATAGCTCAGCACTCAACATCGTTATACCCTCAGTTCTAACCAACAAGCTCCAAAACCTGGGCCTCTGTACCTCTCTCTGCCTCACCGGGAGGTCGGTGCAGATTGGAAGTAACATCTCCTCCTCTCTGACCGTCAGCACGGGCACACCGCGGGGACGTGTGCTCAGCCCACCGCTCTACTCTCTCTCCAACCACGACGGTGCGACAAGGGGCGGCTCAAACACCACCTAAACGTTCGCTGACAGCACAACCATTGCGGGCGGAATTCCAGATGCTGACAAGGCGGATCAGCTGGTTGAGTGGTGTCGCAGCAGCAGCCCTTGCGCTCAACGTCAGGAAGAGCCAGGATTGTGGACTCCAGGAAGGAGAAGGTGAGGGAGCACATACCAGTCCTTATCGAGAGGGACCAGCAGTGGAAATGGCGTGTAGTTTCAGGTTCCTGGGTGGCAACGTCTCCGAAGATCTGTCCTGGGCCCAACACATTGATGCAGTTACAAAGAAGGCACGACAGCATCTACAGCTCATTTGGCGTTTGAGGAGACTTTGTATGTCACCAAAGACTCTCAAGTTTCTACAGGTGTACCATGGAGAGCATTCTAACTAGTTGCATCACCATCCGGTATGGAGGGGCCACTGCACAGGATGGGGGGGAAAAAGCTGCCGAACGTTGTAAACTCAGCCAGCACTGGCCTCCTCAGCATCATTAAATCCACATCCGCATGTAATATTCCTGCCTTCTTCCCCCCCATCCACCCTTTCCCTGGAATTCTGGGCAAGCATCACTGAATCCCAAGTCATGACTTATTTTAAATACCAAGAGATTCTGCAGATGCTGGAAATCTAGATTAACACGTACAAAAATTCTGGAGGAGCTCAGCAGGTCAGACCCAGAATCAGGTTTGATATCACCCGCATATGTTAAGAAATTTTTTGTTTTTGCTGCAACAACAGTACATTGCAATTCGCAATACTAAAAACTGTGTGTGTGTGTAAAATAGTTATATTAAATAAGCAGTGCAAAAAAAGTAATGAGATGTTCATGGGTTAAATGTCCATTTAGGAATCGGATGGCAGAGGGGAAGAAGCTGTTCCTGAATCGTTGAGTGTGTGTGCCTTCAGGCTTCTGTACCTCCTTCCTGACGGTAGCAATGAGAAGAGGGCATGTCCTGGGTGATGGAGGTCCTAAGTGATGGACACCACCTTTTTGAGGCATCGCTCCTTGAAGATGTCCCGGATGCTAGGAGGCTGGTGCCCATGATGGAGCTGACTGAGTTTACAATTTTCTGCAGCTTATTTCAGTCCTGTGTAGTAGCCCCCCCCCCTTCCTCAGCCCCATTCCATAGGCACTACTCTATGGAAAGGCATGAAGAGTCGATGTTTTGGGCTGAGAGTTATTTTATCTTTCTGTTATTACCTTTAAATGTCAACGGTACACCGAAACACGTGATGAGACGCGTTGTCTGTGTCAGTGACCAGCACTTTCCGCGCGTTGCGCTGGGGGCAACCCGCAAGGGTCGCCGCGCTCCCGGTGCCAACGTAGCATGCCTGCAACAACTCGCTAACCCTGACCTGTGCATCTTTGGAGTGCGGGAGGAAACCGGGAGGTGAGAGAGAGTCTGTTGCTGATTCTCGGGTCGGGGAGCGAACTCGGAAAAGTGGCACAGCAGACTGTAACATCGAAACAGCGAGCTGTTGGCCTGCCCCCTCGTTGTGGCAGAAGCGATATATCTCCCTCTCCCCCCCCTCTCCCCCCCCTCTCCCCCCCCTCTCCCCCCCCTCTCCCCCCCCTCTCCCCCCCCTCTCCCCCCCCCTCTCCCCCCCCCTCTCCCCCCCCCTCTCCCCCCCCCTCTCCCCCCCCTCTCCCCCCCCTCTCCCCCCCCTCTCCCCCCCCCGCTAGAGAGAGAGCCCGTCTGAGATGTGGAAGTGTTGGGATGGACAGTAGTTTTTGATGAGCTCAAGATCACAGGTCTCTGTGGGCTTGTGTGTGGGGGAGGGCTGATATTTTTGCTGCTGCTTGTGAGTGCAGCTATAATTTTTTTCTGTCATTCATTCGTTGATTGGGGTTATTTCTCTCTGTTTCGTGGATGTCTGTGAAGAGTAAGAATTTCAGGTTGTCTACTGTCTACATTCTCTGATGTTAAATTGGACCATTGATCCCACACGATTGCAAGGCGAACGAGCAAACTCCTTGCAGACCGTGACGGGAATCGAAGTGTATCACCACGTCGGCATTCCGCGTCTCCTGCCAAGTGCTAATTTGCCACTGCGTTTCCACTGTTGCACTCTGCGTGGTTTCTTGCAGCGAGAAGTATCGAGACGTCCACGGCTTTTCCCGCTGAGGTTGGGTGGGAGCACAACCAGAGGTCATGGGTTAAGGGTGAAAGGTGAAAAAGTTAAGGGACACACGAGGGGAAGCTTCTTCACTCGGAGGGTGGTGAGCGTGTGGGACGAGCTGCCAGTGCAAGTGGTACATGTGAGCTCAATTTCAACATTTAAGAGAAGTTTGGATAGGTACATGGCTGGTATGGATATGGAGGGTTGTAGTCCCGGAGCAGATCAATGAGAGTAGGCAATTTAAATGGTTTCGGTGTGGACTCAATTTGGTTTGGAATGCTGCTGATTGCCTCTTATTTTTTACATGATTTTTTTTCTTCACTTTCTCTGAGTATTGGGAGTTGGTCTTTTTTTTGTTATTTTGGTTCTTTTGGGTTTCTTGCTCTGTGGCCGCCTGTAAGTAGCCAAATCTCAATGCTTCTGTGCCGCACTTTGAAATCTGCTATGGGGCTTTGGATGATAGAGAAACAGAGGGCTGTGTAGGAGGGATTGATCTTAGAGTCGGTAAAAAGGTCGGCACAACATTGTGGGCCGAATGGCCTGAACTGTACTACAGTGGTTTATTTTTCTATAAGTAGCCTGCACGAGCTAAGGTAAATGATTTGGCCAGCGGAGATTTTATTTAAATGCAATACATTTGTAAGGTGCAGGCACGTTGACTGGCGATAAATTGAAACTGTTGCTTCGAAACTCGACGGGCAGTGAATAAAGTGGATCAGATTTTGGGATGTTTCTGAAGGTGAACACTGAGCCAAAAATAGTGAGGTAATCCTTCCAGAATTATAATTCATTGGCCGCGCTGGCTCTTTGAACGCTGTGTGCATTTCTGAGCATTGCAGTTCAGCAAGGAGATTGCAGCTCCCAAAGTTATTCCGAAGGGTGAAGGTCAGTCCGAGGGGGATTGGGTTAGAATTTGGTGGCTTGGCCGAATTCCCGCCTGCGAGAGGAAGGGAGAGATTGGGACTGGCACTTTTCTGTTTACTGAACAGCTTCAAGATCAGAAATTAGAATCGAGGATTATTATTGCTGATATATGTCTTGAAATTTATTATTTTGCAGGAGTACACTGTATTACATAAAAATTGTAGTAAGAAATTTGTTTTAAAATAAAATGCAAACAAGGAGCAAAATTACTGAGGTAGTGTTCGTGGGCTGAAGGTCTGTTTGGAAATCTGATGGTGGAGGGGAAGAATCTGCTCCTAAATCAGGAAGGAAAATGTACAAACTAGACCATTAAGGGATTTATAAAATCATCGGTGTAGGGCCAACATCCTTTCCCCGGCATAGCCAAGCTCAAAACTGGAAGGCAGAGGTTTTTGGTGAGGTGGGGGGGGAGCGAGAGGGGGAAGTGGCCCGAGGGACAACTTTTATACCGAGGGCGGTGAGGATGTGGAATGGGCTGCCAGAGGAAGTGGTGGAGGCGGGTGCGATTACAATATTTGAAAGGCATTTGGACAGTTTAATAGACAGGAAAGATTTAGAGCAGGGACTCCCAATCTCTTTTTAATACCGTGGACCAATATCGTTAGAGGGAAATTTACTTATATATTTATTGAGATACAGCGTGGAGTAGGCTTTTCCTGTCCTTCAAACAACGCCACCCACCGATTCCCCCAAGTTTAATGCCAGCCTAATCATGAGACAATTTACAATTGGCAATTAACCGGCAAACCGGGAAGTTTTTGGACTGTGGGAGGAAACCCGAGCACCCGGAGGAAACCCATGCGGTCACGGGGAGAATGTACGAACTCCTTACGGGCAGCGGCGGAAATTGAACTGTACTGCAAACTGTTGTGCTAACCACGACGCTACCGTGCCGCCCCGCGGCACTTGGGGGCTCGGTTGGCGTGGTTGAGTCGGGCCGACGGGCCTGTGTTCCTGCTGTTGTCAGCCATTCGGCCGCTTCTTGCCTGTACAGCCACTCAAGGCTGATTTTTTTTGCCTCAGCACCGGACTCCCACACCTGCACCATGTCCCCTGAATACCTGAAATCGGTTGGACTATGTCGGAAGCAGAAGAATTCCACAGATATGGGTGTTCTGTAGAAGGGGAAAGCCCAGGCTTTCTGAAGGAATGATATTTCAGAGCAAAAACGATCAGTTCATGAGTGAGGTCCTTGGAGATGTGCTGGAACCATTTAGCATTGATTGACTCACGTGCAAATTAGATTTCCTTCCAAAATGAACAATTTCGGATACAGGATAATGAGGATGATGATATGTACCCAGTGGCCACTTTATTAGGTACAGAAGTGGAATCAGTTTCTGGCTGCCTGCTGCTGTAGCCTATCTGCTTCAAGGTTCAACACGTCATGCATTCGGAGATGCTCTTCTCACTGTTGTAGCTCGTGGTTATTTGAGTTACTGTCAGCTTGAACCAATCTGGCCATTCTCCTCTGACCTCTCTCATCTTTAACATCTGTCGGACAATGCTGAGGATGTTCTATGAGTTTGTGGTGGCCAGTGCTATCATGATTGCAGTTGTGTGCTGGGGCAACAGGCTGAGGGTAGCAGACACCAACAGAATCAACAAACTCATTCGTAAGGCCAGTGATGTTGTGAGGATGGAACTGGACTCTCTGACAGTGGTGTCTGAAAAGAGGATGCTGTCCAAGTTGCGTGTCATCTTGGACAATGTCTCTCATCCACTACATAATGTACTGGGTGGGCACAGGAGTACATTCAGCCAGAGACTCATTCCACCGAGATGCAACACAGAGCGTCATAGGAAGTCATTCCTGCCTGTGGCCATCAAACTTTACAACTCCTCCCTTGGAGGGTCAGACACCTTGAGCCAATAGGCTGGTTCTGGACTTATTTCCTGGCATAATTTACATATTATTATTTAACTATTTATGGTTTTATTACTATTTATTATTTATGGTGCAACTATAACAAAAACCAATTTCCTCAGGGATCAATAAAGTATGACTATGACTATTCTGAGGGTTTGTCCTCTGGTCTTAGATTCTCCCACCACAGGAAACATCCTCTCCACGTTCACTCTATCAAGGCCTTTCGCTATTCAATAGGTTTCAATGAGGTCATCCCTCATTCTTCTGAATTCTAGTGAATTCAGGCCCAGAGCCATCAAACACTCTTCATATGACAAGCTGTTCAATCCTGGAATCATTTTTGTGAATCTCCTTCGAACTCTTTCCAGTTTCAGCACATCCTTTCTAAGATAAGGGGCCCAAAACTGCTCTCAATATTCCAAGTGAGGCCTCACCAGTGCTTTATACAGTCTCAACATTTTATCCTTGCTTTTATATTCTAGTCCTCTTGAAATGAATGCTAACTTTGCATCTGCCTTCCTCACCACAGACTCAACCTGCAAATTAACCTTCAGGGAATCCTGCACAAGGACTCCCAAGTCTCTCTGCACCTCAGATTTTTGTACTTTCTCTTCATTTAGAAAACAGTCAACCCTTTTATTTCTTCTACCAAAGTGCATGACCATACACCGCCCAGCACCATATTCCATCTGCCACTTCTTTGCCCATTCTCCTAATCTGTCCAAGTCTTTCTGCAGTCTCTCTACTTCCTCAAAGCAATCTGCCCCTCCTCCTATCTTCATATCATTTGCAAACTTTGCAACAAAGCCATCAATTCCATCATCCAATCATTGACATATAACGTAAAAAGAACCAGTTCCAACACAGACCCGTATGAAACATCACTAGTCACCAGCAGCCAGCCAGAAAAGGCTCCCTTTATTCCCACTCTTTGCCTCCTGCCAACCAACCACTGCTTTATCCATGCTGGAATCTTCCCTGTAATCCCATGGGTTCGTAGCTTGCTAAACAGCTTCACGTGTGGCACCTTGTCGAAGGCCTTCTGAAAATCCAAATACACAACATCAACCAATTCTCCTTTGTCTATCCTGCTTATTATTTCTTCAAAGAATTCCAACAGGTTTGTAGGCAAGGTTTTGTCTTTGAGGAAACACCTATTTTATTGTGCCTCCAAGTACCCTGAGACCTCATCCTTAATAATTGACTCCAACATCTTCCCAACCACTGAGGTCAGACTAACTGGCCTGTAGTTTCCTTTCTTCTACCTCTCTCCCTTCTTGAAGAGTGGAGTGATATTTGCAATTTTCCATTCTTGGGAACTTTTCCAGAATCTGGCGATTCTTGAAAAACCATAACTAATGCCTCCACGATCTCTTCAGCCCCCTCCTTCAGAACACTGCCCTCCCCACCCCCTTCACCATTTCCCATCCACCTCATCTCCTTGCCTGCCATCGCCTCCCTCTGGTGCCCCTCCTCCCCTTTTCTTTCTTCCATGGCCTTCTGTCCTCTCCTATCAGACTCCCTCTTCTCCAGCCCTGTATCCCTTTCACCAGTCAACTTCCCAGCTCTTTCCTTCATCCTTCTCCCTCCCGGTTTCACCTTTCACCTGGTGTTTCTCTCTCCCTTCCCCACGCCGCCCTTCTAAATCTACTCCTCAGCGTTTTTTCTCCAGTCCCGCCGAAGGGTTTCGGCCCGAGACGTCGACTCTACTTTTTTTCATAGCTGCTGCCTGGCCTGTTGAGTTCCTCCCGCGTTTTTTGTGTGTTGCTGCTTCTCCACTCATTTTTATTTCTATTTTTGTGTTGGCGTCAGTCTAGTGATCTGAAGGTCGCTAGCTTGAGCCCCAGCTGAGGCAACGTGTTGTTTCCTTGAGCAAGGCACTTAATCACACACTGCTCTGCGGCGACACCGGTGCCAAGCTGTATCGGCCCTAGTGCCCTTCCCTTGGACAACATCGGTGTCGTGGAGAGGGGAGACTTGCAGCTTGGGCAACTGCCGGTCTTCCATACAACCTTGCCCAGGCCTGCACCTTCCAAGGCGCAAATCCATGGTCTCACAAGACTAATGCCTATTATTTTTGCACTACTTATGTGCATGTGTATATCTATAAAATAGTTAAATTAAATATATTTTTTTTACTGGAATTTATGTTTTCCCTCTATTCTTATGTCTTGTATTGTACTGCTGCCACAAAGACAACAAATTTCATGACACATGCAGGTGATGTTAAACCTGATTCTGGGTAAGTTGGTGCCACATGATTGGCTGATTAGATATTTGCATTAATTAGCAGGTCTACCTAATAAGGTGACCACTAAATGTATAAGGGGTTAGCTTTCTCCCACAGAAACATGGAGTTAGATAGTTCGGTATAGGGAGCTTCATCCAGTCCTTGACCCATGTAGTCGCAGATCTGGGAATGTTGGTACCAAAGCTGCATTGTCCCATCAGAGTAAGGAGCCATCTACATTGTACCATCAAACACTACCAGCGTAGGGGGAAGATAGAGCTGTGATCCGTATCCAGTTTTGACAGTAACCTAAATAACCATGCGTTAACAACAGCGATTAAACAAAACATCCAGCGAGTGGCTGGTCTGTATGAAAAAAATGCCTTGTTAATTTTGGAAGACTGGAAAATTGCAAATGTCTCTCCACTTTTCAGGAAGGGAGAGATGCAGAAGAAAGGCAACTATAGACCAGTTACCCTGAACTCGGTGGTTGGGGAGATGTTGGAGCCGACTGTTAGGGATGTGGTTTAGGGGGACTGGGGGGCACATGATAAAATAAGCTGTCGTCTGCATGGTTTCCTCAAGGGGAGATTTTGTCTGAAGAAATAACAAGCAGGATAAAGAAAGGAGAATCAGTGGATTTTGTGTACTTGGATTTTCAGAATGCCTTTGACAAGGCGCCACACGCGGGGCAGTGTATAATAAGTGAAGAGCCCATGGTATTACAGTAAAGATACTCGCATTGGCAAAGCATTGGCTGATTGGCAGGAGGCACAGAGTGGCAATAAAGGGAACCTTTTCTACCTTGTTGCCGGTAACTAGTGGTGCTCCACAGAGGTCCCTGCTGGGACTGATTCCTTTTATGTTATATGTCAATGATTTGAATGACGGAATTGATGGCTTTGTAGCCAAGTTTGCGGATGATATGAAAATAGGTGGAGGATCAGGTAATTTTGAGGAAGTAGAAAGACTACTGAGGGACTTAGACAGATTAGAAAAATGGGCAAAAAAGTGGCAGATGGAATACAGTGTCGGAAGTGTGTTGTCTAAAGAAATAAAAGGGCTGACTGTTTTCTAAATTGAGAGAAAATTCAAAAATCTGAGGTGTAAAGAGACTTGGAAGTCCTTGCACAGGATTCCCTAAAGGCCTGCTCCTGCACCTATTGTCTATTGTTAATTTCCAGGTTTAGTCAGTGCTGAGGAAGGCAAATGCAGTGATTGCATTCATTTGAGAGGACGAGAATATAAAAGCAAGGACGTAATGCTGAGCCTTACTTGGAGTATTGTGCCCCTTATCGAAGAAAGGATGTGCTGATATTGGGGAGGGTTCAAAGGAGTTTCATAAAAATTATTCTGGGATTGAAAGGCTTGTCACGTGCAGAGCGTCTGATGGCTCTGGGCCTGTGTTCACTGGCATTCAGAGGAATGAAGGGTGACCTCGTTGAAACCTATCAAATGTTGATAGTGTGGATGTGGGGAGGATGTTTCCTATGGTAGGAGTGTCTAAGACCAGAGGACACAGGCTCAAAATAGAGGGTTATCCTTTTAGGATGGAAATGAGGAGGAATTTCTTTAGCCGGAGAGTGGTGAAGCTGTGGAGGCCATATACTTGGGTATGTTTAAGGCAGAGGTTGATACATTCTAGATTAGTCAGGGTATGAAGGGACACAGGGAGATGGCAGGAGATTGGGGCTGAGAGGGAACTAGATCAATATGATGAAAGTGCGAAGACTTGATGGACCAAATGGCCTAATTCTGCTCCTATATCTTGTGGTCTTGCGGAATGCTGGAAGGCCTAGGTAGAGTGGATGTGGAGAGGATGTTTCCTTTGGTGGAGGGATCAAGGACCAGAGGACATAACCTCAGAATAGAGGGACGTCCTTTTAGGACGGAGGTGAGAAGGAGTGGTGAATCTGTGGAATTCATTGCCCAATGCGGCTGTGGAGGCCAGGTCACTGGGTATGTTTAAAGCAGAAGTTGGTAGCTTCTTGATTGGTCAGGGCATGAAGGGATACAAGGAAAACACGAAAGTAAGAAACAAGAGCAGGAGTTGGCCATCTGGCCCATCGAACCTGCTCCGCCATTCAGTAAGATCATGGCTGATCTGACCATGGACTCATCTCCACCTATCTGCCTTTTCCCCATAACCCTTCATTCCCCTACCACACAAAAATCTATCCAACCCAGTCTCAAAGACTGGATAGAAGGCAGGAGTTTGGGGCTGAGTGGGAAATTGGATCGATCCATGATGAAATGGTGGAGCAGACTTGATGTGCCGAATTGCTTAATTCTGCTCCAAAATCTTATGGTCTTATATCCTCGGTGGTGAAGTTCCTTAATCATAGGCGCTGCTTTCTCAAGGCATCATTTCTGAAGATGTCCTCAATGGTGGGGAGGTTAGTGCCTGTGATAAAGCTAGCTAAATCTACAAGCCTCTACAGGTTTTACCCATCTTGTCTTCCACTAACTGTATTGAATTAACTCCAATTCATATAAATCGGATGGATATAATTAACTTGAAACTGACAGTGAGAGGGAATAAAAGTCTGCCTGGGGTAAAGGAGTGGGAGGAATGGGATGGATGGGATTGCTTGGTGGCTAGGATGGAGTTGATGGGCCGAAGGGCTTCCTCTGCCATGAAGCTTAAGAGTGAGCTAATCAGCTGCTAAGGATTTGTGAGGCAACTGTGGGTTCAGTGAGTCAAGATTATTGACATGTTGATACTCTGGTTGTAGAGTTCCCTGAGATGGAGCTGCATGTCAGAAGGAAGGTCAATCCCCTTCACACTTACCCCAAATTATGATGTTCCCAATTAAAGTTTAGCTTTATTTGTCACATGTACATTAAGGCATTGAAGCATATTAGGAAAAGCGTCGTTTCCGCCGACAACCAACACAGTCCAAGGGTGTGCTGAGGGCAGCCCACAAGTGCCACCATGCTTCCAATGGCAACGTAACATGCCCGCAACTGACTGACTGGTACGTCTGTGGAATGTGGGAGGAAACCAGAGCATCAGGAGGAAATCCAGGCGGTCATGGGGAGAGCGTATGGTAGAAGCTCCCTGCAGGCAATGATGGGAGTTGAGCTCCCGATCTTCTAGCCGGCCAAGTAAAGCGTTGTGCTAACTGCTACCTGTGGCCCTCCAAGGGGAGCACAACCTTGACGTTGGGTTTGGAGGCTTGCGTGCCTCAGCTGGCTGGAGTCAGAGCCTTGTGCTTTGGCTCTTGGTAGGGTCACCCGTGCCAAGCAGGTCAAAGGGTAGAGGCCACCAGCGCTCCAGGTTTGGGGGTTCAGCTTAGGGCTAACGACCCTGACTTGTTAGGGAAACAGCAATGAAGAATCCTTCTATATCCATGTGTAGTACGAACAGACAGAAATGGAGGCTCTTCATTGCTGCCCTAAACACCAGTGCCGTAATGGGCAGTGGGTAATTAGTAAGTAACTGCGAGAGTACTGTGCTGCCCCTGCATTATTTCTCCTTTTTTGGCGGGGGGAGTTAAAGGGAAGAGGCTGGATCCACCAGGGATACGGAAAGATGAGAGGGAACACAGAGGGGTTTTACAAACATGAGGAAGTCTGCAGATACACACACAAAGTGCTGGGAGAGCTCAGCGGGTCAGGTACCCTCTATGGAAAAGAATAAACAGTTGACGTTTCAGGCCGGCTGAGAACTCTTCTGCAGGAACCTAGCCCGTTAATGAGGGACAAGGATTGCGTTTGGTCAGTCTGGATTGTTTCCAATGGATGCCGTTCTTGCCTTTGCAATTTTCTGCAGGAAACGGGAAGGGTTTAGGTTGACCTAATGCTTACCAGGGGCATTCCTCTTGTTGAAGATCTACCTGAGCTTCCTGCCCAGCTTTGCAATGTAACCCGTGGGACGGACAATGAATTCCGTAACTCGGGAGCTGAGTTGGGCGCTAATTCCGCGAGGAAGAGAGGGATTGTCGGATGAGCAAGCATGCCGGGGAGCTCAACCAGGATATTAAAAGCACCGCAGACTCGATGGGCCGAATGGCCTACTTCTGCTCCTTTGTCATATGGTCTTATGGTAATTGGGCCATTGGTGGCATACGCAATAGCTAAGCCCAATGTCTGTGCCTTTTGCACGTGGCGTTGGTGGAGTTTGGCTTCCCTAGTGGTAAGAATGGAAGCAGAGAGATTCTGATTGGTGGTGTGAGGTTCCTTGTCGCTGTTCCCTCCTTGACTGTCTAGATGAGTACTCTTGGCTCGTATCCAGTCACCGGCTCTGAGGAGTGAATCGGCCATTGTCGTACACGGGTATTTCCTCACCCAGAGGCAGACTATTCAATCCTGTCTGTCCCTTCGTTCCGCAACATCAGTCTCGCTCTCCTGCAGCGGCTCCGTGTACATTGATGACACACTCTCTTTATTTTTCCAAATGCAGAGAAGATTCCAAAATCTGAGGAGCAAAGGTGAGCTTGCAGGTTGAGTCGGTGGTAAGTAAGGCAGATGGAATGCTAGCATTCATTTTGAAAGAATTAGAATATAGAAGCAGGTATGTAATGCTGAGGCCGCTCTTGGAGTATTGAGAGCAGGTTTGGGCCTCGTGTCTAAGGAAGGATGTGCTGACATTACAGAGGGCTCAAAGGAGGTTCGCGAAAGTGGTTGTGGGATTGAAAAGCTTATCATGTGAGGAGTGTTTGATCTCCGGGCCTGCACTCACTGGAATTCAGAAAAATGAGGGGGTGTGGAATCTCATTAAAACCTATCGAATGTCGAAGGGTCTTGATAGAGTGGATGTGGAGAGGGCGTTTCCTATGCTGCGGGAGTCTAGGACCAGAGGTCACAGCCTCAGAATAGAGGCATGTCCACTTAGAACAGAGATGAGGAAGAATTTCTTTAGCCGAAGGGTGGTGAGTCTGTAGAATTCATTGCCTCGGATGGCTGTGGAAGTTAAGTCATTGGGTATATTTGAGGCAGAGGATGACAGATTCTTGATTGGTCGGAGCATGAAGGGATACGGGGAGAAGGCAGGAGACTGGGGCTGAGAAGGAAAATGGATCAGCCATGATGAAATGTTGGAGCAGACTCGATGGGCCAAATGGCCGATTTCTGCTCCTACATCTTCTGGTCTTGAGTGCCAGCACGAAGTTGGCATGACAGATCTAGCAGGGTCTGCAGGCCATTACTTCACACAAAGCAAAACTAAAATGATGAATGGCTGTGATGTTTCACTCCCAGATGTGCTCAACACCTGTTATGCATGCTTAGACAAGGAGAGACAAGACAATGCACCAGTGCGAGTCCCTCCAGCATCCAGCGACTGTCATCTCTGTCCCTTTTTCTTCCCATCACGAAGAAGGCACAAGAGCGCCTCTACTTTCCTAGAAGTTTGCTCAGATTCAGTATGTCATTGAAAACTTTGACAAACTGTGAGGATCTATGCTGCCTGATCTGCTGAGTTCCTCCAGCTTTTTGTGTGCATTGCTCAAGATTGCCAGCCACTGCAGAATCTATTGTGCTTGCATGTCTGAAAATGCTTTGTCAGAATAAGGAAAATTTGGGTCAAAAATCATTATTAAAATGCAGGGAAAGGGAGGGGGGTTTGGAAAAGCTGTCGTGTCACTTCTTCATGTCCTTTCATTTCACCTGATGAGCAATAGCGCACGATGCAAGATAGAGTGGTTGTGGAATTGGGGATAGGTTGAGAATGGATATAAATTTGGAGATCAGAATGATCAGCTTGAAATGAATAAAATACTGACTCCAGAAGGCTTATGTACTTAATTGAAAAACTAAGTGCCAAGTGGTTAAGGCATTGGACTAGCTATCCGAAGGTCGTGAGTTTGAGCCCCAGCTGAGGCAACGTGTTGTGTCCTTGAGCAAGGCACTTAATCACACATTGCTCTGCGACGACACCGGTGCCAAGCTGTATGGGTTCTAATGCCCTTCCCTTGGACACATCGGTGGCATGGAGAGGGGAGACTTGCAGCATGGGCAACTGCCGGTCTTCCATACAACCTTGCCCAGGCCTGCACCCTGGAGAGTGAAGACTTTCCAGGTGCAGATCCATGGTCTCGCAAGACTAACGAATGCCTTTACTTTTATTTTAAGCTGGTCCCAACATATTGATGAAGTCATAAAGAAGGCAAGACAGCAGCTATACTTTATTAGGCATTTCAAGCGATTTGGCATGTCAACAAATATGCTCAGAAGCTTCTATAGTTGTACCATGGAGAGCATTCTGACAGGCTGCATCACTGTCTGGTATGGAGGGGCTACTGCACAGGACCGAAAGAAGCTGCAGAAGGTTGTAAATCTAGTCAGCTCCATCTTGGGCACTAGCCTACAAAGTACCCAGGACATCTTTAGGGAGCGGTGTCTCAGAAAGGCAATGTCCATTATTAAGGTCCTCCAGCACCCAGGACATGCCTTTTTCTCACTGTTACCATCAGGTAGGAGGTACAGAAGCCTGAAGGCACACACTCAGCGATTCAGGAACAGCTTCTTCCCCTCTGCCATCTGATTCCTAAATGGACATTGAAGCTTTGGACACTACCTCACTTTTAATGTACAAAGTTTGTACAATATTTCTGTTTTTGCAAATTTTTAAATCTATTCAATATACATAATTGATTTACTTGTTTATTTGTTATGTTTTTATTTTATTATCACTTTTTTTTCTCTCTCTCTCTGCTAGATTACGTATTGCATTGAACTGCTGCTGCTAAGTTAACAAATTTCACATCACATGCCGGTGATAATAAATCTGATTCTGGTTCCGAACTTCTATAGGTGCACAGTGGGGAGTGTCCGGACAGGCTGCAACACAGGCTGGTATGGAAACGCCAATGCCCATGAATAGAAAAGGTTACAAAAAGTAGCGGACACAGCCCAGTCCATCACGTGCAAAACCCTCCCCACCATTGACCGCGTCTACGAGGAGTGTTGCCGTGAGAAAGCAGCATCAGTCATCAAGGGCCCCCACCATCCAGGTCACGCTCTCTCCTCGCTGCTGCCATTGAACTGAATTGACTTCATTACTTACATCCTTCATTTACATGGGGAGCAAAAATGTTTACATCACGTCTCTATCTAAATGTGCAATTTATAGTAACTTATAATAAATAGTATGTACAACAGAACAGTCAATATAACATAGAAATACAGTTGTGTCAGCGCGAATTAATCAGTCTGGTGGTCTGGTGGAAGAAGCTGTCCCGGAGCCTGTTGGTCCTGGCTTTTATGCTGCAGTACCGTTTCCCGGATGGTAGCAGCTGGAACAGTTTGTGGTTGGGGTGACTCGGGTCTCCAATGATCCTTCGGGCCCTTTTTACACACCTGTCTTTGTAAATGTCCTGAATAGTGGGAAGTTCACATCTACAGATGCGCTAGGCTGTCCGCACCACTCTCTGCAGAGACCTGCGATTGAGGGAGGTACAGTTCCCATACCAGGCAGTGATGCAGCCAGTCAGGATGCTCTCAATTGTGCCCCTGTAGAAAGTCCTTAGGATTTGGGGGCCCATATCAAACTTCCTCAACTGTCTGAGGTGAAAGAGGCGACGTTGTGCCTTTTTCACCACACAACCAGTGTGTACAGACCATGTGAGGTCCTCGGTGATGTGGATGCTAAGGAACTTAAAGCTGTTCACCCTCTCAACCCCAGATCCGTTGATGTCAATAGGGGTTAGCCTGTCTCCATTCCTCCTGTAGTCCACAACCAGCTCCTTTGTTTTTGCGACACCGAGGGAAAGGTTTTCTTGGCAACACTGTGTCACTTCCTCTCCGTAAGCTGCCTCATTATTATTTGAGATCAGGCCAATCAGTGTCGTGTCATCAGCAAATTGGGGAGGATGTAGAGGAGTCCTGGGGCTGTTTGTCCATCTTAGTTCGTCACTGATTCTGCTGTACATTTTTATTTTCCTGTGAATGCCTGCAGAAGAATGACTCTCAAGGTGGTGTATGACCCTCAGATTCTGCGGACTCACTTCTGTGAACTTCAGTTCTGGACGCGATTTGCTTGCCTTTATTGGTTGCACAATGCGGCTTCTGCCTCCGCATATTGGGCGTCTGTCAGTTTTCCTTTGTTTTCACCGGTTTTAATGGGTTTCTTTGTTTTGTGGCTGCCTTTTGGGAGACAAATCTCAAGGTTGTATAAAGTATGCATACATTGATAATAAATGTCCTTTGAACTCTGTGCTTATATGGTGATATATACATATTTGCTAATACATTTACTTTGAATTTTGAAACTTACACTACTCTTTGAAGGTGTCCTTCGATGGTGGAGAGGGTTGTGCCTGAGTTTACAACCCCCTTCAGCTATTTTATTTTGGAATAAAGGCCAATGCATCATTTTCCTTCCTGGTTTCTGACTGCACCTGCATGTTAAACCAGTGATTCAATTTCCTGGGCACACTCGCCCTGCCAAACGCCTACGCTTTTCAAGTTCTTGAAGTTTTAGAAAACCACTCTGCCTTTTTTTTATTTTTCTACACAAATAGTAGGGACATCAATTAAATTATCAAGGCATCTGGAGTGGCAGAGTCTCCCTCCAGTGGGAAGGTCAATGAGATGGACATGTGGAAGGAAGATCTATGCAGATCTACAAGTACATTGCCTGGATTGGAGGGTGTTCCTTATGAGAATAGGTTTCCCCTTGGAGCGACGGAGGATGAGAGCTGACCTGATAGAGGTGTATAAGATGATGAGATGCATTAATCGTGTGGATAGCCAGAGGCTTTTTCCCAGGGCTGAAATAGCTAACGCGAGAGGGCATAGATGTAAGGTGCTTGGAAGTAGGTACAAGGGGGATGTCAGAGGTAAGGTTTTCACATAGAGAGTGGTGGGTGCGTGGAATGCACTGCCAGTGACGGTGGTGAAGGGGGCGGATACAAGAGGGTCTTTTAAGAGACTCTTAAGTAGGAACATGGAGCTTAGAAGAAGAGAGGGCTATGCGGTAGGGAAAATTTAGGCGGTTTCTCGAGTAGGTTACATGATCGGCACAACATTGTGGGCTGAAGGTCCTGTAATGTGCTGTAGATTTCTGTTTCTATGAAGGAAAAGCTTGTTTCGTCATCGTCATTATGTTCCTTGTCGTATGACGTGGACAATCATGGTCTTTCTGTGACTATGATTGTTCTTGGCAAATTTCTCTACAGGTAGAGAAGTGGTTTGCCATTGCTGCCTTCTGGGCAGTGTCTTCACAACACGGGTTGTCTGCCTGGTGTCAGTGGTCGCATAACCAGGACTTGTGATCTGCACCGGCTACTCGTACGATCATCCAGCACCTGCTCCCATGGGTTCACATGACCCCGATCGGGGGGCTAAGCAGATGCTACACCTTGCCAAAGGGTGACCTGCAGGCTAGTGGAGGGAAGGAGCGCCTCACACCTCCTTTGGTAGAGCTGTATCTCCACCCAGTCCACTGGGGTAACGCACACTAAATGCTGGAGGGACTCTGCAGGTCAGGCAGCATCTCGGGCAATGAATAAAGAAGTCAATGTTTCGCACTGACACCCATCATCAGCTCGAACATATTGGCTCTTTATTCCTTCCCATGGATGTTGCCTGACCTGCTGAGCTTTTCCGTCGTTTTATGTGTGTGTTACTCTGGATTTCCTGCATTCCTTGGGTTCTTTGTCCATTGGAAGTCTTTGCAGGGACAAGGTTGATGTCTGCTGAACTGTCAGATGATGGGAAAGATTACACTTCAGTGGAGCTTGTATGTAGTGGTCAAAGGGAGGGGTGGTATCCTGACTGGTTGCATCTGGGAACACAGATACAAAATTCCCTAAAAGTGGCGTCACAGGTAATTAAATTAAATTTAAAGGCATCCGTTAGTCTTGCGAGACCATGGATCTGCACTTGGAAAGTCTTCACTCTCCAAGGCGCAGGCCTGGGCAAGGTTGTATGGAAGACCCTTCATCAGGACCAGTGGCCCGAAACATTGACCGTAACGCTTCCTAGAGATGCTGCCTGGCCTGCTGTGTTCACCAGCAAATTTGATGTGTGTTTATTGAGTATAACAGTTGGAATGTGATGGTGAGGTTGTATAAGGCATAGGTGAGGCTGAATTTGGAGTATTGTGTACAGTTTTGGTCACCAAATTACAGGAAAGATATTAATAAGATTGAAAGAGTGCAGAGAAGGTTTACAAGGATGTTGCCGGGACTTGAGAAACTCAGTTACAGAGAAAGGTTGAATAGGTTAGGACTTTATTCCCTGGAGCATAGAAGAATGAGGGGAGATTTGATAGAGGTATATAAAATTATGATGGGTGTAGATACAGTGAATGCAAGCAGGCTTTTTCCACTGAGGCAAGGGGAGAAAAAGACCAGAGGACATGGGTTAAGGGTGAAAGGGGGAAAGTTTAAAGGGAACATTGGCGGGGGGTGGCTTCACACAGAGAGTGGTGGGAGTATGGAATGAGCTGCCAGATGAAGTGGTAAATGCGGGCTCACTTTTAACATTCAAGAAAAACTTGGACAGGTACACAGATGAGAGGTTTATGGAGGTATATGGTCCAGGTGCAGGTCAGTGGGACTAGGCAGAAAATGGTTCGGCACAGCCAAGAAGGGCCAAAAGGCCTGTTTCTGTGCTGTAATGTTCTATGGTTCTTTTATTGCCCGGTATGGATACACCAATGCCCATGAATGGAAAAGCCCTCAAAAAGTCGTGGGCACGGCCCAGTCCATCACACTCAAAAGCCTTCTCACCGTGAAGCACATCTCTCATCAGTGACCTCCCAGCCAGGCTCTCTTCTTGCTGCTGCCGTCGAGGAGGTGATGCAGGAACCTTTTGTTCCACACCACCAGGATCGGGAGCAGTTATTGCCTGTTAGTGCGGATAACTTCATTCATCTGAATTCCGAACGGATTCCCCTAGCCTATGGACTCTACAACTCAAGTACAGTACTGCGCCGAGGTCTTAGGTATATATGTGTCTGTATATCTATCTGTATCACGAGAGTTATTGTCAGCCTCAGGACATTTCTCTGTTTATTGGAAAGAAAAGTCATCCTGAAAGCTGTGGACTGGCTCTCTGACCCCCCTCCCAGCCGTCAGTCACACCGTCCTGTTGGAGCCTCACCGGTCCCTGGCTCACCGAGATCCATACACTCCCAGAGCGCCGGTTCCCCACCAGCCTGGCAACGACAACAACAACAACCTGCCTTCAAGTGGTGCCTCAGGGGAGATCGATCAAGGAACCGAGTCTGGCAGGGATCAAAAGGCACCCTCATGATGATTCCTCATCCAATCTTCCCTCCACCTCCTTGGCAGTCCACTTGCAGTCATGATGTCAAACTCCTGGGCTTGGTCCAGATCTCAAATTGCCGTAGAAAATGATCACAAAAGGTTTTGACCAATCACTGCAATTGATTTCTTGGCCAGGACCCAGAAACAAAGCCACCCATTAGATCCAAACCCAACACACAGACCGTGGAGCTCCTGTGCGCTGCATGTTAGCACCGGCCCGCATCCCTGATGCTCAGCTGCCTGTTGCTGCACTGATCTTCATCTGAATGTCCTACTTTCAAATTTGTCATAATGAGTTCAAGGAGAGAACATTCATTTCTTTCCAAAGTGAGAGTCTCAAGCCTGCACCAACCTCTTCTGCTGCCGTGATCAGGGTAAAATGGCGACCTGGTGAGAAGACCATAAGACAAAGGAGCAGAAGTCAGCCATTCGGCCCATCGAGTCTGCTCCGCCATTTTATCATGAGCCGATCCATTCTCCCATTTAGTCCCACTCCCCCGCCTTCTCACCATAACCTTTGATGCCCTGGCTACCCAGATACCTATCAATCTCTGCCATAAATACACCCAATGACTTGGCCTCCACTGCCACCCATGGCAACAAATTCCACAGATTCACCTCCTGAAGCAGTTTGAATGAAAGTGGCAAAATGTATCCAGCTAAGCTGGGAGACGGATGCACCACCTATTGAATCATCTGTAAATGAAAATAAGCCGGCAGATGCCTAAAATCTGAAATAAAAACCGAGCCTGCTGGGAACATACCAGAAGTTGGGCTGCATCTGCGGAAAAAGAAACAAGTTCCACCTGAAGTGTTAACACTTTTGTCTCTCCACAGATGCTGACTGATCTGCGGTCTCTGTTGCTATTTCATTGCACACCATTTACCCATCTCACGCCCAAGCTCAGAAGTAAATTTCTTATCAAAGTACATACATGTCACCATATACATCCCTGAGATTCATTTTCTTGCGGGCATTCACAGTAAGTACAAGAAATACGATGGAATCAATGAAAGACCGTACCCAATGAGATGGACAATCAACCAATGTGCAAAAGATGACAAGCTGTGAAAATTCAAGTCGAGTCAAGTCACTTTTATTGTCATTTTGACCATAACTACTGGTACAGTACACAGTAAAAATGAGACATCGTTTTTCAGGACCATGGTGCTATATGAACAATACAAGAGCTACACTGAACTACGTAAACAACACAAAACTACACTAGACTACAGACCTACCCAGGACTGCGTAAAGTGCACAAAACAGTGCAGGCATTACAATAAATAATAAACAAGACAATAGGCACAGTAGAGGCCAGTAGGTTGGGTTCAGTCCAGGCTCTGGGTATTGAGGAGTCTGATGACTTGGGGGAAGAAACTGCTACATAGTCTGGTCGTGAGATCCCGAATATTTCGGTGTCTTTTATCAGATGGCAGGAGTGAGAAGAATTCGTATGAGGGGTGCGTGGGGTCCTTCACAATGCTGTTTGCTTTACAGATGCAGCGTGTGGTGTAAATGTCTGTAATGGCAGGAAGAGAGACCCCGATGATCTTCTCGGTTGACCTCACTATCCGCTGCAGGGTCTTGCGATCCGAGATGGTGCAATTTCCAAACCCAGGCAAAAACAGAGAAAAATAATTAACAAATAAGCACTGCAAGATTGGGATTCAATTTTCGTCGCTGTCTATAAGGAGTTTGCACGTTCTCCGCATGATGACATGGGTTTCCTCCGGGTGTTCCGGTTTCCTCCGACATTTCCAATGGCTAGTGAGTTGTGGGCATGCTACGTTGGCACCCAGAAGTGTTTGCTACTTTGATTTGACGCAAATGGTGCGTTTTGCTGTGTGGTTCAAAGATCAAAGTACGTTTATTGTCAAAGTACATATATATCAGCATATACAACCCTAAGATTCATGTTCTCGTGGGCATACCCAATAAACCTATAGAATAGTAACTGTAACAGATTCAATGAAAGACCACACCAATTCGGGAGTTCAAGCAGGGTGCAAAAGTTGACAAACGGTGCAAATGCAGAAAATAAGAAATAGTAACAATAAATAGATAATAAATATCAAGAGCTTCAGACGAAGAGCCCTTGAATGTGAATCCATTGGTTGCAGTAACATTTCAATGATGGGGAGAGTGGAGTGAAGCTCTCCTCTGCTTCAGGAGGGCTGAGGGGTAATAACTGTTCCTCAACCTGGTGGTGTGAGTCCTGAGGCTCCTGTACCTACGTCCTGATGGCACTGCTACCATCAGGAAGGAGGTAGGCACCCCTGCTGCTTTCCTGTGACTGTGTTTCATGGCGATGTGCCCAGTGGTGGGGTAGACTTTACCCAGGATGGGCGGTGCCATATCCATGACTTTTTGTACATTTGGCAAATAAAACTTTAACCCTTCCTTTCTCAAAACTGGGGGACTTCTTCCCCATTATCCTCTCTCAAAAACTTTCAATTATCTGTTTTTCTAAGAGTGAGCCATCTCCAACTCCAAGATGTCCTGGTTTGCGACTCTTTGATTCTCATGGGAAGCAGAATATCTCATGAAATATTAACCCAACCGCACAGAGTGGGTTTGATTGGTTACACTGAGAGACTGCACCTAATGTGGAAAGGAGCATTGTGTGTAACATCTAAAACTGTTGTCCATCGTTGAGGACAATGATGGACAACCCCCTGCCACCCAGGACGTTATGGCTTTGTGGCGAAGTTTGCGGATGATATGAAGGTAGCTGGAGGGGTAGGTAGTTCTGAGGAAGCAATGCGATTGCAGCAGGACTTGGACAAATTGGAAGAATGGGCCAAAAAAAGTGTCAGATGGAATACAGTGTTGGAAAATGTATGATGATGCATTTTGGTAAAAGGAACAATAGTGCAGACCATTATCCAAATGGGGAGAAGGTTCAAACATCAGGGGTTCAGGGGGACTTGGGAATCCTTGTGCAAGATTCCCAGAAGGTTAATTAGAGCATAGAACATAGAATAGTACAGCATATTACAGGCCCTTTGGCCCACAATGTCTTGCTGACCCTCAAACCTTGCCTCCCATATAACCCCCCACCTTAAATTTCTCCATATACCTGTCTAGTAGTCTCTTAAACTTCACTAGTGTATCTGCCTCCACCACTGACTCAGGCAGTGCATTCCACGCATTTACAGGTTGAGTCCATAGTAAAAAAGGCAAACGCAATGTTAGCATTTATTTCAAGGGGATTACAATGTAAAAACAAGGCGATAATTCTGAGGCTTTATAAGACACTAGTCAGGCCGCACTTGGAATATTGTCAACAATTTTGAGCCCCATATCTCAGAAAGGATGTGTTGTCATTGGAGAGAGTCCAAAGGAGATTCACAAAGATGTTTCTGGGAATGAAGGGGTTAACATATGAGGAGCGTTTGGCTGCTTTGGGCCTGTACTCACTGGAATTTAAAAGAATGCGGGGGGGGGGGTCACTTTGAAACCTACCGAATGTTGGAAGGACTAGATAGGGTGGATGTGGAGAGGATGTTTCCTATGGTGGGGGTATCCATATCCAGAACCTAGAGGGCACAGCCTCAAAATTGAGGGGCGACCCTTTAGAACAGGGGTAAGGGGGAACTTTTTTAGCCAGAGAGTAGTGAATCTGTGGAATGCTCTGCTACAGACTGCGGTGGAAGCCAAATCCGTGCGTGTATTTAAGGCGGAAGCTGATCATTTCCTGATCGGTCAGGGCATCAAAGGATATGGCGAGAAGGCAGGTGTATGGGGTTGAGTGGGGTCCGGGATCTGTTGTGATGAAATGGGGCAGACTGGATGGGCTGAATGGCCTAATTGTGCTCCGATGTCTTATGGACATTCCCTCTTCCCATTGCTATCGGTCAGGAAGGAAGTTAAGGAGCCTGATTCAGGAACAGCTTCTTCCCCTCTGTCATCAGACTTCTGAATGGTCATTGAGTTCATGAATACTACCTCACTACTTCTTTAAAATTTCTATTTTTGCACTACTTATTTAATTTAACATATATACCTACTGAAATTCGGTTTTCTCTCTATTATTATGCACTGCTGCGAAGTTATCAAATTTCATGCCATACCTGATTCCGATTGAGTAACTAAAGTCTCACTGTGGGGCATCAGCTGTAGTAAAGTTTAAAAAAAATATATAAAGTTCCTCCCTATGCTGTTAGGAGTGTGGGGGGCGGGGGGCAACCTTGCCGTTTCTTTAGCTTTTGTCTGCTTTACGAGGCCGAGTTGCTAACTGAATGCCCAACCCAATACGAGTGGAACTCCGGGCAGGAGCCAGCCGGATTCGAACCGGGGACCTCTTGTTCCAAAGGCCAGGTGCAGATGCCACTACGCCACTGGTACCGGTGCCATCTGTAGGGTAACTTCTCAAAAACAGGGTGTTATCGGACTTCAAAACTTGGCCAAAGAGTTTGCCGAGCATAACCTCATTTGTAGCAGAGTTACTGGGAGGGAATTTCAGAATTTGGGGTCCAGATGCCCGCTGGCTGTATAGAACTAAGATTGAAGGGGTGCGGATGTACAAAGGTATTGGATGGGTCCGGAGATGGACTGAGCATCCTCTGGAAAGAAAAAAACAGAGCAGTCGGCTGCCCAACCACGGATATCTTTACAAGGACATCTAGTGATGATGTATTGATAAATAACCCACTCTAAAACGTTAGTCAAAAGCTGCTTTGCCAGTGTCTTGAGTTTGGCCTAATGGCATAAATATTTTATTGACTGAGATATTTCATTGTAAACTCTAATCCTATTAGAAAATCAATTTAATAATTGATTACACCGATCTCTGGTAGTGTTCAGAGCACTGGGCAGAATTGAGCAGAAGTCCAAAGCTTTTTATATCGGAGTTAATAACTGTGACTTTGCTGGCTCTATTGGTTACAAGTGGTATTCTGCAATCTCTGAGATGTGCCTTTCCATTCTGTTCAGGAATGGAGGATTGGTTTACTGGTCTGTGAAGCGAATTGTGTCTGGCAGCCGTTAGTTCTAGGATACTGACGGACTTTCTACCGCTGTACCATTGAGAGCATACTCACCAACTACATCTCAGCGTGGTATGGCAATTGTCCCGTATCGGACCGCAAAGCACTCCAGCGTGTGGTGAAAACTGCCCAGCGGATTATCGGCACCCAATTGCCCACCGTTGAAAACATCTATCATAAATTGATTCCTGGGATGGCAGGACTTTCATATGATGAAAGACTGGATCGACTAGGCTTATACTCTCTGGAATTTAGAAGATTGAGGGGGCATCTTATTGAAACGTATAAAATCCTAAAGGGATTGGACAGGCTAGATGCAGGAAGATTGTTCCCGATGTTGGGGAAGTCCAGAACGAGGGGTCACAGTTTGAGGATAGAGGGGAAGCCTTTTAGGACTGAGATGAGGAAAAACTTCTTCACACAGAGAGTGGTGAATCTGTGGAATTTTCTGCCACAGGCAACAGTTGAGGCCAGTTCATTGGCTATATTTAAGAGGGAGTTAGATATGGCCCTTGTGGCTAAAGGGATCGAGGGTATGGAGAGAAGGCAGGTACAGGGTTCTGAGTTGAATGATCAGCCATGATCGTACTGAATGGTGGTGCAGGCTCGAAGGGCCGAATGGCCTACTCCTGCACCTATTTTCTATGTTTTTAAACGCTGCCTGGGCAGGGCGAAAAGCATTATCAAGAATGCATCTCACCCTAACCATGGACTTTTTACTCTCCTCCCATCCGGTAGACGCTACAGGAGCCTCCAGTCCCGCACCAGCAGGCACAGGAAGAGCTGCTTCCTTGAGGCTGTGACCCTGCTGAACCTCTCATCACAGCGCTAAGCAGCATTGCACCCATATTGTACTGACTCAGTACTTTTATATGTGTGTGCTGTAGCACTTACTTTTTACTCACAGTTATTTTGTAAATAACACAATTCTTTGCATTTCTGGCCAGGTGCTAAATGCATTTCATTGGCTTTGTATCTGTACTCGGCACAATGACAATAAAGTTGAATCTAATTAACGTTCCTTGTGAATTCCTAGTCTCCTGGGGTCAGGGTAATGCCGATCCTCTTGCGCGGTGTGATGACCGGTGAGTCTGATATGAGATCTACCAACTACGCTGCTGGGCAAATGGAGTAGGTGTTGGGTGAGCCAGCGGACAGTAGAACAGTCCGGGGTGGCACTATACTGTGGCGGTTAGAGCAGCACTTTTACACTGCCAGAGTTCAACTCCTGCTGCTATAAAGGAGTTTGCATGTTCTTCTTGTGACTACGTGGGTTTCCTCTGGGTGCTCCCAGTTTCATCCCACATCCCAGAGACATACAGGCTAAGGTTAGTAAATTGTGGGCTTGCTATCTTGACTCAGCAAACGTGGTGACATTTGTGGTTGCCACCAGCGCATCTTCGAACTGTTTCTGTCGTTGATGTTGAACAACGCAGTTTATGGTGTGTTTTAGTGTACATGTGACAATTCTCTCTGTTGTTCAGCTGTTTCCTCCCGATCCCGGTGCCTTCCTGGGTGATTTAGACCACAAGACACGGGAGCAGAATTAGGCCATTTGGCCCATCGAGTTTGCTGCACTATTTGATCATGGCTGATTCATTATCCCTCTCGGCCCCATTCTCCTGCCTTCTCCCTGTAACCTTTATTGCTCTTACTAATCAAAAACCTATCGCCCTCCACTTTAAATATACCAAATTTACCACTGGTGGCAATAAATTCCACAGATTCACTGCTCTTTCGCGAAGGAAATTCCTCCTCATCTCTGTCCTGAAGGAGCGTCCTTCTATTCTGAGGCTGTGCCATATGGTCCAAGGCTCCCCAACGAGTGGAAATGTCCTCTCCACATTCACTCTATCCAGGCCTTTTCAGTATTCAATAGGTTTCAAAGAGAACCCCAGGTGTTCTTCTAAACTCCAGTGAGTGCAGGCCCAGAACCATCAAACGGTTTCTCAATCTGTTGATCCTTTTACTCCTCGGATCGTTCTCTGTCATGTTGGGTGGGTCCTGGCTTCCTTCAAGCTGGAGAAGGTATTATTTTAAATTCACAGACGCTTTGGCAATCTCCTTGAAGTAATTTCACTGTCCTCCAGGAATCTCTTGCTACAACAGAGCTCAGGATAGTCAGACACACGCACACGCACCGCGCACACGCACACCACACGCACACGCCACGCGCGCACACAGCTGAAGAAACTCAGCAGGCCAGGCAGCATTTATGAAGGGGTATAAACAGTTGACATTTTAGGCCGAGAGCCTTCATCAGGACTGGGAAGGAAGGGGGCAGAAGCCAGAATAAGAAGGTGGGGGTGGAGGAGAGGAGCACAAGCTCACAGATGATAGCTGAGACAAAGTGAAGGGGGGGGATTTGGATAGGTGGGGGAGTGGGGAATGAAGTAAGTGGCTGGGAGGGGATAGGTGGGAGAGATGAAGGGCTGAATGTAATAGGAGAGGACAGTGGACTATGGAAGAAATGGGTGGAGGAGAGGAATCATAGAGAGAGCTGATGGGCAGGTGAGAAGAGAAGGGGCCGAAAGGAGAATGAGAATAGGAAATGGAAAAAATGAAGGAGGGAGGGAGGAAGAAATTGCTGGAGAAATCGAAGTTCATGCCGTCAGGTTGGAGGCAACCCTAGATGTTCCTACAACGTGAGGTTGTCCTCATCATGGCTGTGGAGGAAGCCACAGACAGAGCTATCAGAGTGGGAATGGAAAGTCGAATTGGAAAGGGAAGACACCGGGAAATCCTGCCTTTTGCCGTGGGCAGAGTGAGGATGCTAGACCTTGCGGTACCCCAGTCTGCAATTGGGTCCTCACCAGTGTAGAGGAGGACGCACCAGGAGCACCGGATGCAGTAGAAGACCCCCAACAGACTTGCAGGTGAAGTGTCACCTCACCCCTGCTCGGGGTGCTGAATGGTGGCGAGGGAGAAGGTGCAAGGATGGGGTCTGTTATGGAAGTTTAATGTCAGGGATGAAGATGATCTAGTTCATCATTGTCTTCATCATTATGTGCCATGTCGTATGACATCATCATTACGTGCCATGTGAAATGATGTGGGTGATCACGGTCTTCTGACCATGATTTTTTTCTACAGAAGTAGTTTACCATTGCTGACTTCTGGGCAGTGTCTTTACAAGACGGGTGACCCTCAGCCATTATTCATACTCCTCAGAGATTGTCTGCCTGGTGTCAGTGGTCGCATAACCATCCACCTCCTGCTCCCATGGCTTTATGTGGCCCTGACTGGGGGGCTAAGCAGGTGCTACACCTTGCCCAAGGGTGACCTGCAGGCTAGCGGAGGGAAGGAGCACCTTACACCCCCTGTGGTAGAGATATATCTCCTCCTCACCACCCCATTTTGGTTCAGCCTCTGAAAATGATTAAAGCTTTGTCTTAAATTTAAGGTGGTCTTAGATCGAATAGGGATGTTGTTCGGTAACTGTTGTGCAAAACCAGTCAAACTTTCCTTTTCAAACTTTGATGAAGGATGCCCATTAAATTAAGGGCCAGAATGCCTTTACTAGGTGCTTCCACCACAGAGGCAGGCAGTCTGCAGGAATCTTCCACTCCGCACGTTGTTGCAACTAAGGGAGCAGTTTAGCTTTTAACTGCAATCTTCAAATGGGAATTACTGTGAAGAATTATTATTGTACACTATGCCTGTGGATAGTAATGCAAGAGGCTGGAATCTGGACTACAGGTTTTGTAGGAACTCACTGGGTTGGGTAGCTTCTGTGGAGAGAGGTGGACAGTCAACATCTCAGGGCACAGATCCCGTTCAATGGTGGCTGTTTCCTCTTCTCTTTCGTCCATCTACAGTACTGTGCCCTAGATTTTTTAATACGGCCTCCACAGATCTCAAGGCCATCTGGGATTCCCTGGAGAGACAGAAGCAAGCGAGACAGCCAAAGTCTGCAGAAGAACCAGCCGATTTTCTTATTAAACTGCACGACAGTGTAGAAAATAGAATGTCGCTGCACTGTTCAGGCCTTTCGGCCTGCAATGCTGTGCTGACCTTTTTACCTACTCGTAAGATCAATCTTACACCTGTCTGCTACCTCGCTCTCTGAGAGAATAGATGTCATTCTAAATTTGTTCGCACCAAATTTTGATTTAGTTTTTGAATGTTTAGTGCTCTTTATAGTAAGTTTTTGATGTCGAGACACTTTTCATTATTTTGAAATCATTTTCGCTTTATAGATTTTTTTTTAAAGACTTTTGCATGGTACTGTAGATGCTTCCAGCCTTTTCCCCACTAAGATGCTGCATTTCCGTACAAAGCTGACAGGATATGGCCCTTGTGGCTACGGGGATCAGGGGGTATGGAGGGAAGGCTGGTGCAGGGTTCTGAGTTGGATGATCAGCCATGATCATAATAAATGGCGATGCAGGCTCGAAGGGTCGAATGGCCTACTCCTGCACCTATTTTCTATGTTTCTATGAACACTGGAGATCTCCCTCAGTTCTGAAGGCTGCTTTGGCAAAATTGTGCTGGGGCCTCTGCTGTTGTCCTGTGCACGCCCAGTATACGACATGCTTAGCCACCATGAGCACCATTCAGAGCCCCAAACAGTCCCTTCAGGTGAGGCGACACTTTACCTGCAAATGTGATGGGGTCATCTACAATACCCACTGTGACCTCTACATGTGAGAACTGTGCAAAGGTCTTGGGCACTTATCTATAGGTGGGAAGTCCAAGACTTTTGCACAGTGCTCTATTTGTCAAGGTGGAGCAAAGAGCAAATTTGTAAATCTGGCGGGAGCAAAGGATGTTGGGAATGACGCGGGAGCAGTGTGGGACAGGTGGCAGAGAAGGGGTGCCAGCGATGGTGGTTGGCGTGTGTGCAGACACACCCAGCCCTGAGACACCAGGCAAGGTCATTTGATTCCAAACAATTGGTTTATTGATCATTACAGAATGTCTCTCTGGTGCTCCCCTCTCCCGTCCCCCATTCCCAACCATGATTCCCCTCTCCCTACCCCCTTCCCACAGTCAGTACACAATAGAGAACCAGATCAGAGTCAGGTTTATCATCACTCACATCTGTCATGAAATTTGTTTTTTTTTATGGTAGCGTACAGTGCAATGTTGGCACGTGGCCAAGTGGTTAAGGTGTTCATCTAGTGATCTGAAGGTCGCTAGTTCGAGCCCCAGCTGAGGGAACGTGTTGTGTCCTTGAGCAAAGCACTTAACCACACATTGCTCTGCGACGACACCGGTGCCAAGCTGTATGGGTCCTAATGCCCTTCTCTTGGACAAGATCGGTGGCATGGAGAGGGGAGACTTGCAGCATGGGCAACTGCTGCTCTTCCATACAACCTTGCCCAGGCCTGCGTCCTGGAAACCTTCCAAACCGCAAATCCATGGTCTCATGAGACTAACGGATGCCTATAAAACAGTGCAATACATAAAATAGCTACAATACCGTGTAAAAGTCTTGGGCTCCTTGGCAATATATTGTATATCTGCCTAAGACTTCTGCACAGTGCTGTGTGTTGGGTTTGGATGTAATGGGTGGCTTTGTTTCTGGGTCCTGGCCAAGAAATCAATTGTGGTGATTGGTCGCAAACTTCATTATCGTTTTCCACGGCAATTTGAGATCTGGACCCAGCCCAGAAGTTGACATCATGACTGCAAGTGGACTGTCAGGGAGGCGGAGGGAAGATTGGATGTGAGATCATCATGAGGGTGCCTTTTGGTTCTTGATAGATTCGGCTCCTTGATCAATTTCACCCCCCCCCCCCCCCAAGGCGCAGGTTGTTGTTGTTGTCGTCGCCAGGCTGGTGGGGAACCGGCGCTCTGGCAGTGTATGGATCTCAGTGAGCCAGGGATCGGTGAGGCTCCGACAGGACGGTGTGACTGATGGCTGGGAGGGGGGTCAGAGAGCCAGTCCACAGCTTTCAGGATGACTTTTCTTTCCAATAAACAGAGAAATGTCCTGAGGCTGACAATTAATAACTCTCATGATCAGAGCTCCAAGTCTCATGATGCCACTGAATAGAGCTCCTTGTGGAAGTTATGAACAGTGTGTGTTTACAGTGATCGGTATGAGGGGCTGGTGTAAATCCATAAGACACAGGAGCAGAATTAGGCCATTCAGCCCATCGAGACTGCTCTACCATCCCGTCACGGCCGATCCCAGATCCCACTCAACCCCACACACCTGCCTTCTTGCCATATCTCTTGATGCCATGAGGAATCAGGAAACGATCAACTTCCACTTTAAATATACCCACAAACTTGGCCTCCACCGCAGTCGGTGGCAGAACATTCCACAGATTCACTGCTCTCTGGCTAAAAATGTTCCCCCTTACCCCTGTTCTAAAGGGTCCCCCTCAATTTTGAGGCTGTGCCCTCTAGTTCTGGATACCCCACCATAGGAAACATCCTCTCCACATCCACCCTATCTAGCCCTTTCAACATTTGGTAGATTTCAATGAGATCTAGCGAGTACAGGCCCAAAGCTGCCAAACGCTCCTCATATGTTAACCCATCCATTCCCGGAATAATCCTCTGGACTCTCTCCAATGACATCACATCCTGTCTGAGACCTGGGGGCACAAAACTGCGAGAATGGGCTTCGCTTCTGTGAAACCCAACCCCACCCCCCCCCCCCCCGCAACCAACCACAAATGCTCGCTCTCTCCCCAACATCCAGACTTAAAATTTTCTTCCCCACTGCTGTCAGACTTCTTGGTCAGCCATCTCTTTATCCTGCCTCTGTTATTAATCATTTTATTGTCACGGTAGTACTTGCAACTTGGAATGTAGAACAGCCCAGGTGTTAGCTTCAGGTGGATCACACGAGCCGGCCGGTGGCGTGGTGACATCAGCACCAGACTTCGAGGCGAATGGTCCTGGGTTCGAATCCGGCCGGCTCCTTGAACGCTTGTTGAGTGGGGCTGAGAGGGAAAGAGGATCGGCCATGATGAAATGACGGAGCAGACTCGATGGGCCAAATGGCCTAATTCTGCTCCTACGTCTTGTGGTCTAAATGCATAGTTTGCATTGGCAGCCATCACGAGGGTTGCCTCCCTTTCCACCAATGTAGCATGCCCGCAATCCTCGGTCGTGCAACACAACAGAACACAAGTATAACGTTTTGTGACTTCAAAACACTAAATTAATTCAAGAGAAGACATTGCAGTCTGGGAGGATGGGTCTAGTTCGAGTTTTACTTTGGGAGGCACGCAGATACCATGTGGTAGTGTGATGCAATTTACATATTTTTACATATAAGCGGTAATGAATTATTTAAACAGATAAGAATGATTAATCAACCAATGTATATATCGATACAAGAGTACTAAAATATTATTGAAATGTTAAATACAAACTGTAAAACAAGCCCCTTTCTTCCCTCTCACCTGCTCACCCACCACACACAACTCCAGGATAGGCCTCAGGGCCTCCATTTTCCAGGATAGGCCTCAGAGCCTCCAGTCTCCGGTCCTCCGGTCCTCAGCCCCTCAGCCCATCAGCCCATGATGTCTGAGCCAAGCGCAGTGACAAATCAAACTGCCTATTTCCTGCCTAAAGATGATCCCTACCCCTCCACTCCCTGCACATCCGTGTGTTTAAAAGCCACTTCAACGTGATTGCAATTTACTCTTCCACACCACCACCCTGGGCAGCCTGACCTAAGTACCTACCACTCTGTTTTTTTCAAATAAAAAGCAACTTGCACAGAATAACTTCTTTAAACTTGCCCCCCTTAACTAGTGTGTGTTCTGTAGTATTTAAGATTTCCTCTCTGGGCAAAGAGTCTAATCACCTAACATTCTATGCCTCTCTTAATCTTATAAACATCTATCAGCCATTAGACCCCACTCCACAGAAAGCCTACAAAGTGCCCAGGACATCTTTAGGGAGCGGTGTCTCAGAAAGGCAGCGTCCATTATTAAGGACCTCCAGCACCCAGGACATGCCCTTTTCTCACTGCTACTGTCAGGTAGGAGATACAGAAGCCTGAAGGCACACACTCAGCGATTCAGGAGCAGCTTCTTCCCCTCTGCCATCTGATTCCTAAATGGACATTGAACCCCTGAACTACCTCACTTTTGTTTTATATACAGTATTTCTGTTTTTACATGTTTTTTAAAATCTGTTCAATATACGTAATTGATTTACTTGTTTACTTATTATTTTTTTCTCTCTGCTAGATTATGTTTTGCATTGAACTGCTGCTGCTAAGTTAACAAATTTCATGTCACATGCCAGTGATAATAAACCTGATTCTGAAGTTTGTTCGAGCTCTGCTTAAGGCTCAGACCTGCTAAGCCAAGCGCCATCCTGGTGAAATTTCTCCGTAGGCTCTCCAAAGCCTTTGCATCCGTTCTGTAAAGTTTCAAATGCTTCAATTTAATGTCAGGGGATGAGTACGGTTTACAACCTGGCAGTCTTACTCTTCACAAACATCCACGAAACAGAGAGGGGCGGAAAAGAGCCAAAGAATGAGTATTTTAAAAAAAATGTTACAACCCTGAAGCCCCCTCCTCCCACGCAGCAAAAAAGCATCAACCCTCCCCCCCCCCCCGCAGCTTGTTCCAACAGAAAGAATCAGCCCCTCCCCCACCACCCACCAGGCAAGCAAAAGCCCCCAGAGACCATGACCTGGAGTCCATCGAAAACTGCCGTGCATCCCAACACGTCGACTTCTCAACAGGACCCCTCTCTCACTTTCGAAGCAGGGAGCGCTGCCCTCACAGCGGGAGGGGAGACCCTCAGCCTGCTGTTCGACGTTACGGTCGGCAGCGTTGCAGCCGGAAAAGCGCGTTCCACGTTCCCCAGTACTAGAGTACCCCTTGAACCACAATCTTTGCCCCTGCTGTGTTTTTTTCTCTTCTCCTTGCCGTGCTTGCTGGATTGATTGTGTGATGCTCTTTACTCTCTCACCTTCACACAGGAAAGGTGGTTTATTGCACTCTGGTAGAAGGCAATTAATAATCTGGGTCTAGTCAGTTCGCCAGCCTCCTCACTTGAACTCTTTTCCTCCTTATTAATTTCTTCAGCTACAGTGCTGGACAGGCCTTGCCAGCCCTTCAAACCACACACCGCCCAGCAATCCCCTGATTTAACCCTAGCCTAATCGCGGGACATTCACAACGACCAAGTAACCTACCAACCGGTACGTCTTTGGACTGTGGGAGGAAACCGGAGCACCCGGAGGAAACCCACGTGGAGAATGCACAAACGCCTTACGGGCAGCGTCAGGAATTGAACCGGGGTCACGGTACGGTAAAGTGCTGCGCTAAACGCTACGCTGCTAGGCCCGGTTGACTGGTCGATTGCTCCTCACCTCAACCACATCCAATCCAGGGGGGGGAGAGGCCGACTCTGTGAAAATCGAACCCCTTCGCACCTCTTGTGCTCTCCTTCCCTTTGCTCCGGCTGTGGCCTCTTTCTGCGCACTTTAGCCGTAGCCCGCGGCCTGCTGAAGCTTCCCTTCTGGGGCGGGATCCCCGACTCCAAACCTCCAGCCTGGGCAACGTGAGCCAGCCGAGCGGGTAACAATCCCGCCCTGAAATCAGGAGCTTGGAAGACCACCCCGTCCGCCACCCCTCGTTCCCGCGTTGGCGTCCAATTGATCCAACGACGTGTAGGGCAATGGTTCATGGTGAACTGCCCCCGGTGTGTGAGTGCATGCTGGGATCTGGGGGCGAGTGAAACGGGGTTGAGAGTAGTTGCAGTGCAAATGAGTGTTGGGTTGCCCTGAGTTTTGGTTACTCCATTCCAGGGAGGGGTGGAGATTTGGAAAGGGTACAGGGGTCCCCTCTAGATTAGAGTGTATGAACTATAAGAGCAGGTTGGTCAAACATTTGGGGTGTTTTCTCTGAAGTGTTGGAAGCTGACGGGGGACGTAATAGGAGTTTATAAGATTATTAGAGGCAAAGATAAGGTAGACAGTTAGAATCTTTTTCCCAGCATCGTTGCCAACATTATGTGCTGTGTAGTATGACGTTATCATTATGTGCTGTGTAGTATGACGTTATCATTATGTGCTGTGTAGTATGATGTCATCATTATGTGCTGTGTAGTATGACGTCATCATTATGTGCTGTGTAGTATGACGTCATCATTATGTGCTGTGTAGTATGATGTCATCATTATGCCCATGTCGCATGACGTGGGCAATCATGGTCTTTCCATGACAATGATTGTCATTGGCAAATTTTTTTACAGAAATAGTTTGCCATTGCCGCCTTCTGGGCAGTGTCTTTACAAGACGGGTGAGCCCAGCCATTATCAATACTCTTCAGAGATTGTCTGCCTGGGGTCAGTGGTCGCATAACCAGGACTTGTGATCTGCACCGGCTGCTCGTACGACCATCCACCACCTGCTCCCATGGCTTCGCGTGACCCTGATTGAGGTGGGGGCCTCATCCTTGTTCAAGGGTGACATGCAGGCTAACAGACCGAAGGAGCACCTCACACCTCCTTTGGGTCCCAACAATGCTCGTGTGGCAGCATCAAGCCAACCCCATAGAGTCACATTTTGGCCAGACGAGGCGCAAGGGCAGATTCTTCCCTCTCGTTGGATGAAGGATATTTATTTCCTGATGATACTCAAGAAGCATGACCACTGTTGCAAGCAGCATATTTTTTTAATTCCAATTTGAATTAAATTTTCTAAACCATGCCGGTCTTTAAGTCATCTCCAGATCACTTGTGATCATCTTGGTCCTTTCAAATAACATCTAATCTGCAGTACCAACTTGTAACCAGGAGCAGGAAATGCAGATAATGTATTATTTTGTGTGTTTAAGTGCCGGGCTAGATGGAAAAGGTCAGGGTGTACGGACTGGAGGCAAGGGATGGTCCGGTTTTGCACACTGCTCCCGCATGTTTATTCAGCTCCGCTCTGCACCAAACTTAGGCTGTGGCCTGCTCTGACTGCAGTGACACCTGGCCTCATGTCTAAGGTCCACTTTCGTGGAGCTTCAGTTCCGAATGCTTACTTTTATTGTTTGTCACGATTTGCTTTCCTCTCTGCTCGCTGGGTGTCTTGACTGTCTTTTGTTTTTTTTTTGATGGGTTCTGTTTGGCATCTTTGTTTTGTGGCTGCCTGTAAGGAGACAAATCTCAAGGTTAACACGAGGAAATCTGCAGATGCTGGAATTTCAAGCCGCACACATAAAAGTTGCTGGTGAACGCAGCAGGCCAGGCAGCTTCTCTAGGAAGAGGTACAGTTGACGTTTCGGGCCAAGACCCTTCGTCAGGACACTCAAAGCTGTATACTTTGATGATAAGTGTACTTTGAACGTGAACTTTGAACTGCCCACCCTTCCCTCCCTGTCACCTCTTGAACTGAGATAAACTCTTGATTATTCATGCCGGGGACCACTGGGATATGTATGAACTCTGTAAACCAAGGGGGAGGTTTAAACTGACTGTTTAATATTAGATTCCCATGACAGTAATGCCTTGAACACATTTGATAATTGTTCTGCCTTAAGTTCCAAGTACTGTAGCTTCCTATCAAAGGGAATCGAATCTCTGCTCGACGGACAAAATATTTTTATATATATATATATAGAGATATATATAAAAATAAATAAAGGGTTAGGCAAAATGGAGCCAAAAGGAGATTGGAAAGGAAAGCTTTTACTGGCTCTGCTGTCGGCATCTGACACGCTTACAGCTTGTGTTGGATTGTGGGCAGCCCAGAGGTTCCAGAGGAATTTTTTGCTCTGATTTGTGTTAGGGAGTGAACGCAGCTGGCTGCCAGCAGCCGATAGCCGGAGAGGCGTGACTTATAACTTGCTGCCAGAAGACTCCTCTGCCTGTTCATCAGAATCAGGTTTGATGTCGCCGGCAGACGCCGTGAAATTTGTTAACTCTGCTGCGGCAAAAGTGCAATGCAGTACGTGATAATGGAAGACAAAAATGTGAATTATAGTAAATACTAAATAGTTGAATTAAATAAGTATTGCAAAACAAAAAGGAAAAAAAAAGCAGAGGTGTAGTGTTCACGGGTTCAATGTCCGTTCAGAAATCCGAGTGGGGAGGAGACTATATTTATTTATAGAGATGTGCAGAATAGGCCCTTCTAGGCCATCACACCACACCCCCAAGCAATCCCCGGTTTAACCCCAGCCTAATCACGGGACAATTTACAATGACCAATTAACCTACCAACCAGTACGTCTTTGGACTGTGGGAGGAAACCAGAGCACCCGGAGGAAACCCACACGGCCACGGGGAGAACGTACAGGCAGCGGCGGGAATTGAACTTGGGTCACTTGTACCGTAAAGTGTTGTGTCAACCACTGCGCTACCGTACTGTCTGTGATTTGTTGCGTGTGTGCCTTCGTGTTTCTCGACCTCCTCCCTGACGGTCGCAATGAGAAGAGGGGATGTCTGGGTGGTGGGGGTCCTTAATGATGGACGCTGCCTTTTTGAGGCACAGCTCCTTGAAGATGTCCTGGTATCATGGAGACTAGTACCAATGATGGAGCTGACTGAGTTTATAACTCTCTCCAGCTTGCTTCGATCCTGTGCAGTAAGTAGCCTCCCCCAATACTAGACAGTGATGAAGCCAGTCAGAACACTCTCCACAGTACATCTGTAGAAATTTGCAAATGTTTTTGGTGACATACCAAATCTCCTCAAACCCCTAATGAAATAGATCCACTGTCTTGCCTTCTTTATAGCTGCGATGATATGTTGGGCCCAGATTAGCCCCTCAGAGATATCGACACCCAGGAACTTGAAATTGCTCACTCTGTCCACTTCTGCTCCCTTTATGAGGACTGGTGTGTGTTCCCTCACCTTGCCCTCTCTGAAGTCCACAACCAGTTCTTTAGTCTTACTGACGTTGAGTGCAAGTTTGTTGCTGTGATACCACTCAACGAGCTGGTATATCTCGCTCCTGTACACCCTCTCGTCTCCGTCTGAGATCCTGCCAACAGTGGTTGTATCATCAGCAAATTTATAGATGGCATATTTTACTAAAGAAGTAGTATTTTTATGATGAACGCAGCAGGCCAGGCAGCATCTCTAGGAAGAGGTACAGTCGATGTTTCGGGCCGAGACCCTTCGTCAGGACTAACTGAAGGAAGAGTAAGTATGAGATTTGAAAGTGGGAGGGGGAGGGGGAGATCCAAAATGATAGGAGAAGACAGGAGGGGGAGGGATGGAGCCAAGAGCTGGATAGGTGATTGGCAAAAGGGATATGAGAGGATCATGGGACAGGAGGTCCGGGGAGAAGGAAAAGGGGGAGGGGGGGAAAAACCCAGAGGATGGGCAAGGGGTATAGTGAGAGGGACAGAGGGAGAAAAAGGAGAGAGAGAAAGAATGTGTGTAAATAAATAAATAACGGATGGGGTACGAGGGGGAGATGGGGCATTAGCAGAAGTTCGAGAAGTCAATGTTCATGCCATCAGGTTGGAGGCTACCCAGACGGAATACAGAGGTGTTGTTCCTCCAGCCTGAGTGTGGCTTCATCTTTACAGTAGAGGAGACCGTGGATAGACATATCAGAATGGGATGTGGAATTAAACTCTTACTAGCTCTTCCTTCAGTTAGTCCTGACGAAGGGTCTCGGCCCGAAATGTCGACTGTACCTCTTCCTAGAGATGCTGCCTGGCCTGCTGCGCTCACCAGCAACTTTGGTGTGTGTTGCTTGAATTTCCAGCATCTGCAGAGTTCCTCGTGTTTAAGTATTTTTATGAGCTGTCTGCAGGATATCGCCATTAGTTGCGTTGGTCGCTGGTGACACCTTGTCACGTCACACGTTCTGGTGCCAGAAGAGCGCGTTTTGAGAGAGTTAGAATACAAACACAAAGATGTAATGCTGAGGCTTTGCAAGGTGGATAAGTCACCTGGGGCCAGATGGACTACATCTCAAGGCCTTGAGAGGGTTTTCTGGAGAGATAATTGATGCATTAGTCATGATCTTTCAGGAGTCACTTGATTCTGGCATGGCCCTAGAGGACTGGAAGATTGCAAATGTCAGTCCACTCTTTAAGAAGGAAGGAAAGCAAAAGAAAGGAAATTATAGGCCAGTTTGCATAACCTCAGTGGTTGGAAAAGTGTTGGAATCTATTATTAAGGATGAGGTTTCAAGGTATTTGGAGACTAATGATAAAGTAAGTCAAAATCAGCATGGGTTCTGCAAAGGGAAATCTTGCCTGACCAATCTGTTAGAGTTCTTCGAGGAAGTAACAAGCAGGGTGGACAAAGGAGAGGTAGTGGATGTCATTTACTTGGATTTACAGAAGGCGTTTGATAAGGTGCCACACATGGGGGAAAGACGGAGCCAAGGGGTGGTTGATAAAAGTCATTGAAAGTGGGAGATTTCAGCAATGGGACAAGTGAAGTTGAGTGAAATTATCCCCATTGGATCAAGAGCCTGATGGTTGAGGGGAAATAACTCCTCAAGTTTGGATAGAATTTTGCATAGGAGGGGAATTAAGGGTTATGGGGCAAAGGCAGGTAGGTGGAGATGAGTCCATGGCCAGATCAGCCATGATCTTATTGAATGGCAGAGCAGGCTCGACAGGCCAGATGGCCGACTCCTGCTCCCCACTTTTTTATGTTCTTATGTAACTGTTCCTGAACCTGGTGGTGCCAGTCCTGAGGCTCCTGTACCTTCTTCCCGATGGTAGCAGCAAGAAGAGAAAATGTCCTGGGTGGTCTCTGATGATGGATTCTGCCTTCCTGCATAAATGCTTCATGTCGATGTGCTCAATGGTGGAGAGGAATTTACCTGTGATGGACTGGGCCGTATCCACTACTTTTTGTAGGATTTTCTGTTCAAGGGCTTTGGTGTTTCTATACCAGGCTGTGATGTAGCCTGCCAATACACATTTATATAAGTTTGTCAAAGTTTTAGGTCATGCCGGCTCTCCTCAAACTCCTAAGGAAGGAGAAGCATTGCTCGTAATTGCACCAACGTGCTGGGCCCAGAAATTAGATTGGGATTTTAATTACTGTTCCGTCAACAACCTTTTGCTTAAAATCAAAAGCCGTTCGTGGCAGATGAAATGAATTGCAGATGGGTGGCCTTTGGTCAGTTGTGGGCTACGAAATCTTCCCAATGTCTAGACCACACACACTAGCTAAAGGGGCTTAACTCCCAGGATATCCCGCAGGGGATTGAAAACCATGCGATGGTTAAGCATCAGGTTTACAATTAATAAGCTTAAGGCAGGGTTCACTTCCCAATTATAAAATGATAATTGAATTAATTCTGATTATCGGGCAGAAGACTCCTTTAGCAGCTTTGCTGGAGCTGGTGTTTTATTTACTGAGGCAAATCCGATAAGCAAAAACAAGAGTGTCGATCCTCTTCTGGGGCTGACGAGAGAGGAGGAGCGCGGTGCTACGAGGGCACCGGTGACCCAGGTCAATTCGCCGTGTGTAAGTTCTCCCCGCGATCGCGCGGGTTCCTTCGGGCGCTTTGGTCTCGTCCCCTATTCCATAGATGTACGGGTTAGCGGGGTAATTGGGCGGTGCAGGCTCAGTGGAGCCTGTTATTGTGCTGCACCTCCAAATTTATAAAAAGCGGAAATATAGGAAACACTCAGGAGGTCGGTCGGCGTCTGTGGAGAGAGAAACAGGGGTTAAAGTTTCAAGCTGAACAACTGGGGAAGATTTTCTTTAACTAAATGCAGTTTTCAGTTGCAGAGAAGGTGAAGGATAGAACAAAGGGAATATTTGCTCGGAGGGGTCGTACACCCAACCCTGGAGGTCACGTCGCAAGTACTCTGTCATCAATCGAGATGACATCATCAGGGCGCGATTGGTGATGAAACGTTTGCAGCCTAACCTCCAGGCTTGGCAGACAATCCTACAAGCAAGCAGCCAACCTAAGCTGCCAATCTTCTTGTTCATTTCAAACAATGGAAATGTCCTTGACAGGGTGAGGACAGGATTGACTGAAGGCCACACTTTTTGATCTCCTCCCCGGTTCGGAAGAAGGTTCTTTCGCCTGAAACATCACCTGAGTTTGTTAGCTATCTCTCATTAGCAGATGATGCCTGACCTAACAGTCGTAGAAAAGCACAGCACAGAAGCAGGTCCTTCAGCCCATGTAGTCCCTGCTGAAACACTTAAACTGCCTACTCCATAAGACACAGGAGCAGGATTAGGCCATCTGGCCCATTGAGTCAATCATGGCTGATCTTTTTTTTTCTATCTCCTCCTCAACCCCAGTTCCCAGCCTTCTCCCCATAACCTTTGATGCCATGTCCAATCAAGAACCTATCAATCTCTGCCTTAAATACACCCAACGACCTGGCCTCCACAGCTGCATGTAGCAACAAATTCCACAAATTCACCACCCTTTGGCTAAAGAAATTTCTCTGCATCTCTGTTTTGAATGGACGCCCCTCCATCCTGAGGCTGTGCCCTCTTGTCCTAGACTCTCCCACCATGAGAAATACCCTTTCCACATCTACTCTGTCTAGGCCTTTCAACATTCGAAAGGTTTCAATGAGATCCCCCCTTGTCCTTCTGAATTCCAGCGAGTACAGACCCAGAGCCATCAAATGCTCCTCGTATGATAATCCTTTCATTCCTGGAATCATTCTTGTGAACCTCCTCTGGACTCTTTCCAATGCCAGCACATCTTTTCTGAGATGAGGGGCCCAAAACTGTTCACAATATCAAAGTGAGGCCTCACCAGTGTCTTATAAAGCCTCAGCATCACGTCTCTGCTCTTGTATTCTAGATCCCTCAAAATGAATGCTAACATGGCATTTGTCTTCCTCACCACCGACTCAACCTGCAAGTTAACCTTCAGAGTGTTCTGCACAAAGACTCCCAAGTCCCTCTGCATCTCAGATTCCTGGATTTTCTTCCTGTTTAGAAAATATTCTGTACATTTTTTTCCATTAAGTGCATGACCGTGCACTTTCCAACATTGTATCTCATTTGCCACTTTCATGTCCATTCTCCTAGTCTAAGCCCTTCTGCTTCCTACCTGTTTCCTCAACACTACCTGCCCCTCCACCAGCCTTTGTATCATCCGCAAACTTGGCAACAAAGCCACCTATTCCATCATCTAAATCATTAATATACAGTATAGAAAGAAGTGGTCCCAACACCGACCCCTGTGGAACACCACTAGTCACTGGTAGCCAATCAGAAAAGGATACTTTTATTCCCATTTGCTGCTTTCTACCAATCAGCCAATGCTCTAACCATGTTAGTAACTTGCCTGTAATACCGTGGACTCTTAACTTGGTAAACAGCTTCATGTGTGGCGCCTTATCACTCCCATCAACCTGCACCAGGACCGTAGCCCTCTGTTCCCCTACCCTCCATGTACCTATCCAAACTTCTCATAAACTTTGAAACCGAGCTCATGTGCACCACTTCTGCTAGTAGCTCGTTCCACACTCTCCCCACCCTCTGCATGAAGAAACTTCCCTTCATGTTCTCCTTTAAAATTTTCACCTCTCACCCTTCACCCATGACCTCTGGTTTGTAGTTCCAGCCAACCTCAGTGGAAAAAGCCTGCTTGCATTTACCCTATCCAAACCCCTCATAATTTTGAATGCCTCTATCAAATCTCCTCTCAATCTCCTACATTCCTAAGAATAAAGTCCTAACTTATTCAGTCTTTCCTTATAACGTAGGTCCTCCAGTCGGGGCAACATTTTTGTAAATTTTCTCTGTATTCTTTCAACCTTTATTTACATCTTTCCTGTAGGTAGGTGACCAGAGCTTCACACTATACTCCAAATTCGGTCCCACCAACATCTTATACAACTTCAACATAACATCACAACTCCTGTACTCGATATTTTGATTTATAAAAGCCAATGTGCCAATAGGTCTTATATACCTGTGATGGCACTTTCAGTGAATTATGGACCTGTATTCCCATATTCCTTTGTTCTACCACACTCCTCAGTGCCCTCAGTGTAAGACCTACCCGGGTTGGTCCTACTGAAGTGCAAAACCTCACACTCGTCTGCATTAAATTCCATCTGCCATTTCTCAGCCCATTTTTCCAGCTGGTCTAGATCTCGCTGCAAGCTAGGATGGCCTTCCTCATTGTCCTCTACAACCACAAGCTTGGCATCTTCTGCAAATGTGCTCATCCAGTTGACCACCATTATCACCCAGACTGCTGATACAGATGAGAAACAACAACGGACCCAGCAGCTCTTCATTACAATGAATTCCTTCGGCAAATACAAGAAAATCCGAAACAACACCCACACAAATTGCTGGAGGAACTCAGCAGGTCAGGCAGAATCTACGGAGGTGAGCAAAGAGGCAACGTTTCGAGCTGAGACCCTTCATCAGGACTGATGAACGCTGTCGGCCTGAAACACCAACTGTTTATTCATTTCCATGGATGTTGATTTCTACGGCCTGCTGAGTTCCTCCAGCACTTTGCGTGAATTCCTTCAACTTCCATTTGTCGACCTGAGCCAACACGATGTGTTGAGAGGTCTCCAAAAGAGCTTTAAAACTCTTGGTGGATTGCTGGTGGGTGTTGTTACTGCTTTGCCATTGTTGTTCACTGGCTGACTGCTCCCAAGTCTTTGAAAGAGTGACAGGGAGAGACGTGTGTGTTTTTTTTTTAAAAAAAACACTCCAGGATCTGTTAATGAGGTGTTAGTAATTCTTTTACAGGCCTATCTGATGTCTGGGTGGGAACAGTTGCCTTTTATCATTCAGATGAGGAAGCACTTTTTTGTGCTTTGTGAGGTGTTTATGCTGTTTGCTGTGGGTACATTAGCATCCATTAGAGACGGTCAGAAACAAGCCAACCATCTCTAAATGGAATAAGGCTGCAGCTGGTGAAGAGAGAGAGAGAGAGAGAGGAGAAGTGGGCAAAGAATGAGATCTGCAATGGCGGGGTTGCTGCAGAGAGTGACTTGCATTTTTATAGCAACACACTTAAAAGTTGCTGGTGAACGCAGCAGGCCAGGCAGCATCTGCAGATTTCCACGTGTTTGCATTTTTGTAGCGCCTTTCCTAACACCGGGCCCACAAAGCACTAGCACTTTTTGCAGTTAGTTGCAGGCCACAGCCTCAGTTCAGCGCAAAGTAAACCTCACAGGCAGCAAGCGGAACCGACCCGACCCTCGCCTGGGGCTCAAACACCCCGACGTTTTCGGTCAGGCCCGGGCCCTGTCGCCTCGATAGGGCCCTTACCCGACCTTTCTGATCTGTCCCAGCTCAAACTGGCCAAACAACGGGTCGTTGCTCGCTCTGGAGCTTTGGCCCCGCCACCTCAGTTCTGACACTTCAAATCACCCGCAGCAATGGCCAAATATCGGCTTGCTCCCCGCTCAGGCCCGATTCGGCCCATACTCACTGCACCGCAACCACCCTGCAAATCCGGAACAAATTACAGAAAATCCAGGAAACGCTCCTAAGGGCAGGCAGCGTCTGTGGGGAGATGAATGGAGCTCATGTCTGGGGACAATGTGGGACAAAGCAAAGTTTGCCTCAAATGTTGTTGGAGAAGTGGGAACGGTTAACAATTGTGTTATTGGTTTGTGTTCCCACCTATACAGCGATACAGTGATAGGTCTCGTTTCTTATGCCATCCACTTGCTGCATGTAAGTACTTTAAAAGGAAACGCAAAAACAATGCAGAATAAAATATTAGTTACAGAGAATGTGAAGTCCAGTTAGCAAATTAAGTTGCAGGGATATGACAAATTAGGTGGAGACAAGAAAAGTTCCCTTTTATTTTGCATGCAGTCCATTTAAGAGCCTTAAAACAGTGGGATAGAAGTTGTGCTTGAGCCTGGAGAAAGAGGGTATGCGGAAGGATTTTGGGGAGTGAAAATGCTTCGGAAGCCAGCATAGATCGATGGGCTGAATGGCCTACTATGTTGCAAGAAGTGCAGCCAGAAGCTGAAAAGATCCCTCAACGTGAAGATGTGAGACACATCACACTTGTGTGCGGGGCTTTCAGGACGTCCCAAAGCACCAAGATTCCTGCGACTCCTTTTTGCAACCTCTGCGCTGCCTGACATGCCTGACGTCGAGGGCAACAATGAAGGTCCTCAATTCCTGTCTGTTCATACTGTCACATACAGATAGTGGGGGATTCTTCATTGCTGTTTCCGTCACTATTTTGTTTGACCAGTCAAGGTTGTTGGCCCTGAGCTGAACCCCCGAACCTGGAGGACCAGCGGACCACTCTTAGACTCACCTCTACCCTTTGACCTGTTTGTCATGGGTGACCCTACCAAGAGCCAAGTCATAGCGCCCTGACTCCGGCCAGCAGAGCTCTCCGGGTCACTGAGGCACGCAAACCTCCAGACCCTACGACAAAGTTGTGATCCTCTTGGAGGCTTTGCAAGCTAGATTTGGGCAAATTTTAGGCTCAGTAAGACTCCTCCAAGTCGCTGCGCGGCGACCCCAGATCTGCCTGCTGGATCGATCCTCTCACCTCCAGAGCTGAGTAATCCGGATTGGCTTCCTCCTACGTCCCAGAGTCGTGCAGAGTGAGACTTTCTCCTCTCACCTTAAACCTAAACCCTCTAATTTTAGATTCCCCTACCCTGGGGGTGGCAGTTTGAACGTCCACCTTATTTCTGCCTCTTGTGATTTTAACAGAATGAGGTTTATTGTCTCTGTCTTGCACGACACACATTTTGTTGATTTGCAGCAGCAGGGCTGTGCAAAGACATAAAAATGACCAGAAATAACAAAACAGTGCAAAATAAAATGGAATTAATAATGAGGTAGGGCTCCTGGACTGATCAGAACTCTGATGGAAGGGAAGAAGCTGTTTCTGAATCTCTGACTGAGAGTCTTGAGGCTCCTGTACCCCCTCAATAGTTCAATTTAATATCAGAGAACCGTGTACCGTATACACCCCGAAGTTCAGGGTGCCTTGCATCCCTCCGCGCTGCTAGAAATGGCTTACTTACTGCCCGTTACGCCACCGGCATTTCAGGCAGCAATGAAGGTCCTCCATCTCTGGCGGTGTTCAGGGTTTCCTTCGTCATCTCGGTAGCTTCCACTCGGTTTTCACTACCGTTCACCCCTGTCAGACTTGCAAATCCCGGGTGGCCCATTGAGTCTGCTTCACCAGTCAATCATGGCTCATCCTTTTTTTCCTTTCTCCTCCTCGACCCCAGTTCCCGGTCTTCTCCCCGTAACCTTTGATGCTGTGCCCAATCAAGAACCTATCAATCTCTGCCTTAAATACACCCAACAACCTGGCCTCCACAGCTGCCCATGGCAACAAATTCCACAAGTTCACCACCCTTTGGCTAAAGAAATTTCTCTGCACCTTTGTTTTGAAAGGGCACCCCTCTAACCTGAGGCTGTACCCTTTTGTCCTAGACTCCCCCACCATGGGAAAGATCCTTTCCACATCTTCTTTGTCTAGGGCTTTCAGCATTCGAAAGATTTGAATGGTAACCCCCCTCATCCATACCCAGAACTTACTAACCCTAACTTTGTATCCTTGGCCTGTGGGAGGGAACCAGAGTAGCTGGGGGAAACCCATGCAGTCACATGGAGACTCACAGAACGCTGGAGGAACTCAGCAGGTCGGGCAGCATTCGTGGAAACGATCGGTCAACTTATCGGGCCGGAACCCTTCATCAGGACTGTAGAGGGAAGGGGCAGAGGCCCTATAAAGAAGGTGGGGGGAGGGTGGGAAGGAGAAGGCTGGTAGGTTCCAGGTGAAAAACCAGTAAGGGGAAAGATAAAGGGGTGAGGGAAGGGAAGCAGGGAGGTGATAGGCAGGAAAGATGAAGAAGGAATAGGGGAAAACACAGTGGGTAGTAGAAGGAGGTGGAACCATGAGGGAGGTGATAGGCAGCTGGGGGGAGGGGGCAGTGAAACTGGGATAGGGGGAAGGAATTACGGGAAGGTGGAGAATTCAATGTTCATTCCCAGGGGCTGGAGACTACCCAAACGGTATATGAGGTGTTGCTCATGTGGAGAACCCAGATCTTATAGCTGGCACTGTAAAGCTAAAGGCTACCCTCCCTGGCTGCCCTTTGCTTCAAGTGTGTGTGTGTGAGTGTGAGGGAGGAGCTGATGTGGGGAGAACGAAATGGATAGTCGTCGGTTAGCACAGAGCTGATGGGCTGAAGAGCCCAACCCCCTACAACGCGAGCGCTCCGGCGATGAGCGTTTGAAGGGGGTGATTGCTCGCCCACCCTGGAGCCCTGTGGGCACCACCTCCCGACGTGGAGTGTCGTATCAGTGATCCTGCCGGCTTCAGGGTTAGCTGCGTTAACGCCGCTCGCCGAGTAACAGCCAGCTGCCTTGCTTTGGCTTTGCGCTCCCTGCACTACCTGCTGGAGATGCAGTCTCTGCCACGGCTTGGCTCATGCGCCTGATTAGAGTGGATTTAATTCCGTCACCACAGTCGGTACGAGGGCTTCAGTTACAGGCTTTGATGGAGCCCACAGGTTGCAGTTCTGCGTTGAACCGCCTCTCGTATGGGAACGAAAGTAGTGGAGGAATTTTACACGCCTTCCCAGCATCTCGCCTCAGCTGCTGGGAATACAACCGTGGCTGTTACCCGGAAACTCAGAACATGGGGGCTCCTCTGTCAGAGGGGCTGCCAATCTGGGGTCCGGGGACCCCTTGCTTCCTGGTATCGGTCCACGGCATGCAAAGGGGGTGGGAACCTTGCGTTGTCTTCTGGAATGAGCAGGTTGCCTCACGAGGAATGAAACTGGAGCTTAAGGAAGTGAGGGATGAGCTTATTGCGGAGAAGAGCGGGCAAAGGAGTGTAGAGGTTAGCACAACGCTTTACACTACAGGCGACCCGGGTTCAATTCCCGCCACTGTCTGTGAGGAGTTTGTACGTTCTCCCCGTGACCGCGTGGGTTTCCTCCGGGTGCTCTGGTTCCCTCCCACAGTCCAAAGACATACCGGTTGGTAGGTTCATTGGTCGTTGTAAATTGTCCCGTGATTAAGACTAGGATTAAATTGGGGGTTGCTGGGCAGCGTGGCTCGAAGGGCTGCAAGGGTCCATTCTGCGCTGTATCTCAATTAATAAATAAAAAAGACAGGCCAGATGCTGAGAGGGTGTTTCCTGTCGCGGGAGAGCCTGGGACAAGGGGGATATTCTCAGTAGAAAGAGTTGCCCTTATGATAAATTTCTCTCGCATTCTCTACCTCAACGAGGTGGGGATGGTGAGGACTTGAATTTCTTGGAATCTGAGCGAGGGTGTTGGATTGTAGGGGAGGGAGGGATCGTGGTGTGGGCAGGAGGAGCTGAAACTGGTGGTCGGAACGATGGAGCAGGTGTAAGGCTGCTCACTCCTTGTAAAGAGTGTAGAGTTTATATTTTTCTTGTGAGTGCTGTGAGTCTGATGCTCTGCGTCTGTGATGCTGCTACAAGTTTTTCATTGCACCTGTGTGGACAATAGTTACGTCAATTTTATTGTCATTTAACTATATTCATGTATACTGTCAAACGAGATGACGTCTCTCCGAACCAGGGTGTAAAGCACAGTAGTACGCATAACACACAATAACCTGGGAAAGTAAGAATTAAATCTACAAATTAATTACTCACAGATAAACAAAGTAAGATGCATAAATTAAATATTGTAGGGTACAGTGTAAATTATCCGGTGACACTTCGAATGGGATGCAGCAGGGAGTTCAGAAGCCTAATGGCCCGAGGGAAGAAATTGTTTCCCATCCTAACTGTTCTTGTCTTTATGCATCTGAGTCTCCTGCCTGATGGTAGAAGCTTAGAGGACACTGGATGGATGGGTGAGATCCTTGATGATACTAAGGACCCTGCGTACGCACCACTTCCTGTTGGATGGTAGGAAGATCTCTATGATCCTCTCGACTCTTCTCACCATCCTTTGTAGGGACTTCCGGTCCGACGCTCGGCTGTTCCCGTACCAGATGGAGACGCAGCTTGTCGGGACGCTCTTGACTTTGACTTCTTACCTGAGGGGAATCTATGCTTCTCTGTACTCCCTCCTGGACATAAAAAAAAAACAGAAAATGCTGGAAATTGATCAGGTCAGGCAGAGAAAGTGCGGGGAACACCAACAGGGGAAATTTCTCTGCTCCCCCACCATTCCTGGGGAAGCATCCTCTCCCTAAAAACATTGTTCCACTCACTTCTTCAGAAGAACGAGAGGGGAACTCCCTCTCGCCTAAAATCATTGTCAGTATTCACACTTCTTCGGGAGAATGAGAGGGGAATCTCATTGAAATCTACCAAATCTTGAAAGGCCCAAACAGAGTGAATGTGGATGTTATATCCTATAGTAGACTTTGTAAGTAAAAGGAAAAGTAAATAAGATTGAGAGAATACAGAGAGAATTTACAAGGGTCTTGCTGGGGCTGGAGAACCTGAGTTCTGTCCTTAGGACGTAAAAGACTGAGAAGAGATTTGATGGAGGTATTGAAAATTATGAGGGGTATAGATAGGGTAAATGCAAGCAGCCTTTTCCACTGAGGGTTGGGTGAGACTAGAACTGGAGGTCATGGGTGAAGGGTGAAAGGTGAAAAGTTTAAGGGGAACATGGGGGGAACCTCTTCACTCAGAGGGTTGTGAGAGTGAGGGATGAGCTGCCAGTGCAAGTGGTGCGTGCCAGCTCCGTTTCAATGTGTAAGAGAAGTTTGGATAGGTATATGGATGGTAGGGGTATGGAGGGCTATGGAACCGGTGCAGGTAGATGGAAGTAAGCAGTTTATATGGTTTAGCATGGTCTAGATGGGCCGAAGGGCCTGTTTCTGTGCTATAGTTCTCTATTTCTCTATAGAGGGGGGAGTCTGGGAGCAGAGAACACGCCCTCAGGTTAGAAGGATGCCCCTTCAGAACCGATATGAGGAGGAACTTCTGCTGGTGAATCTGTGGAATTCATTGCCACAGACAACTGTGGAGGCCACACTGATGGGAGTATTCAAAGCAGAGGTTCATGGGTTTTTCATTAGTATGACAATCAAAAGTTACAGGGAGAAGACAGGAGAATGAGATTGAGAGGGATAATAAATCAGCTATAAGATCATAAGGTATAGGAACAGAATTAGGCTATTTGGCCCATCGAATCAGTTGCAGCTATATAGCACCCTGGTCAGACCCACTTGGAGTACTGTGCTCAGTTCTGGTCACCTTACTACAGGAAGGACGTGGAAACTATAGAAAGAGTGCAGAGGAGATGTACAAGAATGTTGCCTGGATTGGCCAGCCTTTACTCTATTGTCGCCAAACAATTGATACTAGAGCGTACAATCATCACAGCGATATTTGATTCCGTGCCTTATAAGAATAGGTTGAGTGAACTTGGTCTCCTCTCCTTGGACTGGCAGATGATGAGGAACGACCTGATAGAGGTGTATAAGATGAGATGAGTGTGGATAGTCAGCGGCTTTTTCCCAGGGCTGAAATGGCTAACGCGAGAGGGCACAGTTTTAAGGTGTTTAGAGGTAAGTACAGAGGAGATGTCGGGGTAAGTTTTTTACGCAGAGAGTGGTGAGTGGGTGGAATGGGATATCGGTGACGGTGGTGGAGACGGATGCAAAAGGATCTTTTAAGAGACTCCTGGATGGGTACATGGAGCTTAGAAAAATAGAGGGCTATGGGTAACCCTAGATAATTTCTAAAGTAAGGACATGTTCAGCACAACATTGTGGGCTGAAGGACCTGTATTGTGCTGTTGGTTTTCTATGTTCCTATGCATCTGCTCTGCTGTCTCACCATGTCTGATCCAATTTTCCTCTCAGCCCTAATCTTCTGCCTTCTCGTCTTATCCCTTCATGCCTGACCGATCAAGAGTCTATCAACCTCTTCCTTAAATATACATAAAGACTTGGCCTCCCCAGCTGCCTGTGGTAACAAATTCCACAGATTCACCACTCTCTGGCTAAAGAAATTCCTCCTCATCTCTGTTCTAAAAGGTCACCCCTCTATCCTGAGGCTGTGACCTCTGGTCTTAGACTCCCCCACTGAAGGAAACATCCACTCGATCGAGGCCTTTCATCATTCGATAGGTGTCAATGAGGTCACCCCTCATGATAGAATGGCAGAGCAGACTTGATGGGCCGAATGTCCTTTGGTCTCCAGGACTGGTGTGGGTCAACGTAGACCTGGCCAGAAACTAAACTGGAGTAGCCACGAGCTGGCCAGTGGCTGGGGGGTCCAATGGGGATTACCTCCCCACCTAACTCCCTGAAGCCTACCCGCTGTCCACAGGGCTCAAGTCAGGAGTATGATGGAACCCTCTCCGTTTACCTGGATGAATACATTTTCAGCAGCACCGAAGATCCTCGACGCTGTACAGGATGTGGGCGCGATAGACAGCCCGCCCACGACCTTTTGGCTCGCTCCACCACCAAAACACGCGTGCGCACCCTCCACACGATGCACTTCGGCAGCCTGCCAGGACTCCTCACGCAGGCTCCTTGCAAACCCACCAGCTCGACCAGCTGCTGGGGCAAGAGCATTCGAAGTACGGAGAGGCATCACCATTCAGAAGTTGCCCTCTGACCCACCCACCACCCCGACAAGGAAATGTATCACTGCTCCTTCTAAAGTGCGTTCGTGTTTGCACGCACGCGCACGTCTTTCGCTACCGGCGCACAAGGGAATTCAGACCGCGCACAAGATTTTGACACCCTCTATCTCGATGGCATGTCCAGTATATTTCACAATCGTGCACAATCGCATTTCCTTTTCTGATTTCTGACGCGGACAGTGTTGACAACGCTGGGTTTGCGATGATTTGTCTGCAGGTTTTAGAACTGGCTGACTTATTGAAGAAATTATCGATTCACTGTCGAATTGCAAAGAGCGTGAAGTGCAAAGGAACCGCGAGTTCATTTAAAGTGGAATGTTTTAATGGAACAGTAGAAACAGCTACAGCAAAAGCTCATGAGGTCAGGAACGTACAGCTGCGAGAAATATTTACGTACAATACAGAAACTGGTGTCGCCTGCGTGTATGGTCGCAAAAGTTGCCGGGGAATTTGCAAGTGGGAGGAAGTGGAGTGATATCTGGAAACTTGACTTTTTAAAAATGTCGTTATACTTATTTTTACAAATAGCTTTAAGTTTCCTTCCACGGTGCACGTGTCGTTGCTACTGGGTAAGAAATTGCACTGCACAAGATTTTTGCACACACGGGTCCTAGGGGAACCAAGAGGGGGAACTTCACTCAGGGGGTGTGGAACGAGCTGTCTCTTTTAGTTAAGACATTTGGATAGGTGCATGGATGAGAGGGGTTTCTATGTCTGTACTGAAACAATACAAACAGACTCTTCGGCAAATTCAGTCCATTCCAACCTGGACTTCTGCCTATTGCCACCCATGTGGACCCAGCGTGTACTCATAGAAACCACCCGCCATCCTTGCAACTATCCAAATGTCTCTTAAATGTCATAACTGAAAGAGACAGCTCGTTCCAGAGTGAAGGGGGTTCCCCAAGGACCTGCCACCTCTAGTTCTAGACTCGCCCAGCTGAAGGGGAAAAGGGAAAATATCTGGGGCGGGTAGGGTCTTTGCTGCTTTACAGCGAAGGAGGGGAGGGGAGGCCGGCTCCTGTGACGTGTTGAGCTCTGTCCACAACTCTCTGTCATTTCTCACGGTCATATCTGGAAGAGTTGCTGTACCAAGCTCTCTATGGGCGAGAGTTCCAGGGATTGGACCCACTAACCAATGCTCCCTCTAATTTGTATTGACCCATGTGCTCAAAAATCTTGTGCTGTGCAGTTTCTCGTCCAGTGACGACAACACGTGCGCATTGAGTTTTTAAGTGGAAGGAACCCTGAAGCTATTGTAGTCCAGTCCTGCTGAAGGGCTTCGGTCCGAAACGTCGACTGTACTCTTTCCCATAATGCTGCCTGACCTGCTGAGCTCCTCCAGCATTTTGTGTGTGTGCGTTGCTCGGATTTCCAGCATCTGCAGATTTTCTCTTGTTTGTGACTCTAGTGTGAGTGGAAGAGGCAATGGAATCAAAGGAGGGTCAGTCGACGTGTCTGGAAGAGCAACCGGAAGGCCAGTTCGATCCTGACCGAGGGCTGTGTCTGTGTGGCGTTGATATCTCTTCCCTGAGACCCTGGTTTCCCCAGGGTGCTCCTGTTTCCTCCCACATCCCAGAGATGTGCGGGTTGGCAGGTCAATTTCCCCCAGTTCAGGAGTTCCCAACCCCTCTCGCGACATGGACCCTTATCATTAACCGAGGGGTCCATGGACCCGAGGTCAGAAACCCCTGCTGCAGTCTGTGATTGGGGGAAATGGGATTTGTGCTAGTGGGTCAGAATGGATTTGATGGGCTGAAGGTCCTGTTTCTGTTCTGTCCATCACTTGGGATGTAGGAGGGTAAGGAGAGAGGGAGTGGGATAGATGGTATTTCTTCAGTGGCAGCCAGCATGGATTCAATGGGCTGAATGGTCTGCTTTTGTTGTAAGTTTCTGTTGGTTTTTTAAAAAATTTATTCATTTATGGACGTGGGAGTCGCCAGCTAAGCCAGCATTTATCGCCCATCCCCAGTTGCCCTCGAGAAGGTGGAGATGAGCTGCCTTCTTGAACCGCTGCAGCCCCTGAGGTGTAGGTACACCCAAAGTGCTGTTAGGGAGGGAGTTCCATGATTTTGACCCAGCGACGATGAAGGGACAGTAATATGTTTTCAAGTCAGGAAGGTGAGTGACTTGAAGGGGGATTTCCAAGTGTTGGTGTTCCCAGGTATCTGCTGCTCTCGTCCTTCTAGATGGTAGTAGTTGTGGGTCTGGAAGGTGCCTTAGGAACTCTGGTGTGTTGTTGCAGTGCATCTTGTAGATAGTACGCTCTGCTGCAACTGTTCGTCGATGGTGGAGGGATTGGACGCTTGCGGAAGGGGTACCAATCAAGTGGGCTGCCTTGTACTGGATGGTGTCAAGCTTCTTGAGTGCTGATGGAACTGAACTCATCCAGGTGAGTGTCGAGTATTCCACTGCACTCCTGACCTGAGCCTTGTAGATGGTGGATGGGCTTTGGGGAGTCAGGAGGTGAGTTGCATGCTGCAGGATTCCTAACCTTTGACCTGCTCTGGTTGCCACGGTGTTTATATGGCTACGCCAGTTCAGTTTCCTGTCAAAGGAAACCCCCAGGCTGTTGATAATAGGGATTCAGTGATGCTGGTGCCACTGAATGTCAAGAGATGCTGAAAGAGAGTTAAGGGCTCCCGTCCCTTTAAGGGTCGTGTCATGTGACGGGCTGTTCACTGAATGAGGCAGAGATGCTGTATGAAGAGCTCTTGAATAAACAGACACACTTTGTCCCAGCTCTTGTCTCTTAGAAGTCCATAGACAAGGCATCGCGAGCTGTCTGAGTCCACTGAGCATATTGGCTTCAGATCTCGGGCTCGGAGTGTTGTCTCCCAGTGAGTGTCACCAAAATGAATCTGGCTCCTGCTTCAGAGACACAAGAGGGATTCTTCATCATCATCATCATTATGTGCCGTGTTGTATGGCATTGGGCGGTCATGGTCCCAATGATCATTGGCAAAATTATGGGCAGTGTCTTTACAAGACTGGTGAACTGCGCACCCCCCCCCCCCAACCATTATCAATACTCTCCAGAGATTGCCTGGCGTCAGTGGTCCCCATAACCAGAACTTGTGATCTGCACCAACTGCTCCACCTCCTACCCCCATGGCTTCACGTGACCCTGATCGGCGGGGGGGGGGGGGGGGGGGGGGAGGCTAAGCAGGTGCTACACCTTGCCCCAGGGTGACCTGCAGGCCAGCAGAGGGAAGGAGCACCTTACACCTCCTTTGGTAGAGACGTATCTCCACCCCGCCACCCAAATGTGAGAGGTCACAAATGCTAAATATCTGTATCAACACAAAACAAAATACCGGAGGAACTCAGCAGGTCGAGAAGCACCTGTGGAGGAAAGTGAGCAGTAAATGATTTGGACTAAGGCTGTTCAGTCCTGGTGAAGGGTCTTGGGCCAAATCCAAGTTGAAAGTAAATTTTATTATCAGAGTTCACCATGTACAACCCTGAAATTCATTTTCCTGCAGGCATACTTAACAAATCTCTAGAATAGTAACTATAACAGGCTCAATGAAAGATCAACCAGAGTGCAGAAGACAACCAGTTATGCAAATATAAAGAAATAGGAACAAATATCGAGAAGATGAGATGAAGAGTGCTTGAAAGTGAGTCCATTGGTTGTGGGAACATTTCGGAGATAGGGTGAGTGAAGTTGAGTGAAATTATCCTCTTTGGTTCAAGAGCCTGATGGTTGAGGGGTGATAACTGTTCCTGAATCTGGTGGTGTGAGTCCAGAGACTCCTGTACCACCTTCCTGATGGCATGACCTGGATGGAGGGGGTCCTCGATGATAGATGCTGTTTACCTTCGTGTTACATTCCCAAATGACAGGGAGGGCTTTATCTATGATGGACTGGGCCGTGTCCACTACATTTTGTGGGGCAATGGTGTTTCTGTACCATACCAGTAGTAGCGGGCAGCCGTCGATCCCGGGGGATCATGGGTTTATGCCTCTGGTGGACTGTGTCCTCTCCAGGACGCAAGCCTGGGCGGGAAGATTTGAAGAACTGGCTGTTGCCCACGCAGTGGGCTCCCCCTCTCGATGTCACTGATGTAGTCCAAGGGAAGGGCAGGTGCCGATACAGCTCGAGCCAGTGTCGTCGCAGAGGTTGTCAGAGTGAAGTTGTAAACAACATCAAACTGCCTCAGGGACCCCGGCTCCGGATTTCTTCCTCGGGGTTTACTCCCGAAGCCGTTCCCATGGGTGGGTATGGCCACAAGGCAGCGGAGGTTTAAAATCAGAGTTTTCCTTCTCCCAGGCGGGCTGCCGTCCAGGGCTGCTGAGCCTCAACAGCCCGCAGCAGCTGGTTTTGCCTCTTCTCTTGTCAGTAGAAACAGTTCCGCCGGGCCTAGTAGCTAAGCCACACGTGAAGGCCGAGAGTTGGACTCGGTTGTCAGGGGTTGTGAGAGATGCGCGCCATTTGGAGCACTTTATAGCACCTGACTATGACAACCTTAAGAATCCATACCGTACCAAAATATCAACTCTTCATTTTTTTTTTTCCCCCCATTGATGCTGACACAGATGTCTGTGGAGGCTGAGTCATTTGGTGTATTTAAAGCAGAGGGTGATAGGTTCTTCATTAGTCAGGGCATCAAAGGTTACAGGGAGAAGGCAGGAGAGTGGGGTTGACAGGGATAATAAATCAGCCATGATGGATGGACTGAACAGACTCAATGGGCCAAATGGCCTATCTGCTCCTATGCCTTACAGTTTAATGAGCTTTGTGGGCTGATGGTCCTGTCCCTGTGCCCTACTCTTCTAAGTCCCTCTTTAAGAAAAGAGGCAGAAGATGTTTGTAATACTCAGATTCAAAAAATAATGAAACAAGTTTCTGAGGGGAATTAATAGGGAGGACAATAAGAGCATGTTTCCTGAAGTATCAGTATCCCAAACTGGGGTCCGACATTCCAGAATAGGGCATCACCCATTTGGAGTAGAGGGGAGGAGAGATTTCTTCTCCTTTGGGCGGGCCTTTCCAACATGTTGTCTTTCAGCAGGCCTCCCTGACGAGTTGTCGCTGTGCGGGCCTTTCCAACGTGTTGCCCTTGTCGGGCCTCCCCGACGAGTTGTCGCTGTGCGGGCCTCCCCGACGAGTTGCCTTTGTCGGGTTGCCTCTGTCCTGTTCCTCTAACACCCAGGCCCTCGTCACCTTGCAAACCATCGTTGATCCACATGTCAGTTTGGTTCGGCTACATTCAGAGCACTGTGGCACAACTGACCGTCCCGTTGCAGGAAGGATGTGGAAGCTTCGGAGAGGATGCAGAGGAGGTCCATCAAGATGCTGCCTGGATTAGAGAGTATCAGGTATAAGGAGAGATTGGCCAAACATGGATCATTTTCTCTGGACTGAGGGCAGAGTTGACAGAAGCGTATAAAATCAAGCTGGGTGTAGATGGGACAGGCAGTCAGTCTTTCTCCAGATGTCAGGTAGAGGGGGTGGGGGGGGGGGGAGGAAACCTACAGTGCAAGTCTTTTTTTTTGATACAGTGGCAGGTGCCTGCATTGCATTGCCAATTAAAAACCTACAGCACAATACAGGCCCTTCAGCCCACAAAGTTGTGGCGAACATGTCCTTACCTTAGAAATTACCTGTTACCCATAGCCCTCTATTTTTCTAAGCTCCATGTACCTATCCAGGAGTCTCTTAAAAGACCCTATCGTATCCGCCTCCACCTCCATCGCTGGCAGCCCATTCCACGCACTCACCACTCTCTGCATAAAAACATTTGCCCCTGACATCTCCTCTGTACCTACTTCCAAGCACCTTAAAACTGTGCCCTCTTGTGTTAGCCATTTCAGCCATGGGAAAAAGCCTCTGACTATCCACACGATCAATGCCTCTCATCATCTTATACACCTCTATCAGGTCACCTCTCATCCTCCATCACTCCAAGGAGAAAAGGCCAAGTTCACTCAACCTATTCTCATAAGGCATGTTCCCCAATCCAGGCAACATCCTTGTAAATCTCCTCTGCACTCTTTCTATAGTTTCCACATCCTTCCTGTAGTGAGGTGACCAGAACTGAGCACAGTACTCCAAGTGGGGTCTGACCAGGGTCCTATATAGCTGCAACATTACCTCTTGGCTCTTAACCTCAATCCCACGATTGATGAAGGGCAATGCACCGTATGCCTTCTTAACCACAGAGTCAACCTGCACAGCAGCTTTGTGTGTCCTATGGACTCAGACCCCAAGATCCCTCTGATCCTCCACACTGCCAAGAGTCTTACCATTGTTATTATATTCTACCATTATATTTGACCTACCAAAATGAACCACTTCACACTTCTCTGGGTTGAACTCCATCTGCCACTTCTCAGCCTAGTTTTGCATCCTATCAATGTCCCGCCGTAACCTCTGACAGCCCTCCACACTATCCACAACACCCCCAGCCTTTGTGTCATCAGCAAATTTACTTACCCATCCCTCCACTTCCTCATCCAGGTCATTTATAAAAATCACAAACAGTAGGGGTCCCAGAACAGATCCTTGAGGCACACCACTATTCACCGACCTCCATGCAGAACATGACTCATCTACAACCATTCTTTGCCTTCTGTGGGCAAGCCAGTTCTGGATCCACAAAGCAATGTCCCCTTGGATCCCATGCCTCCTTAATTTCTCGATAAGCCTTGCATGGGGTAGCTTATCAAATGCCTTGCTGAAATCCATATACACTACATCTACTGCTCTACCTTCATCAACATGTTTAGTCACATCCTCAAAAAATTTAATCAGGCTCGTGAGGCACGACCTGCCTTTGACAAAGCCATGCTGACTGTTCCTAATCATATTATACCTCTCTGAATATTCATAAATCCTGCCTCTCAGGATCTTCTCCATTAACTTACTAACCAGTGAAGTAAGATTCACTGGTGTATAATTTCCTGGGCTATCCCTACTCCCCTTCTTGAATCAGGGAACGCCATCTGCAACACTCCAATTCTCCAGAACCTCTCCCGTCCCCATTGATGATGCAAAGATCATCGCCAGAGGCTCAGCAATCTCCTCCCTCACCTCCCACAGTAGCCTGGGGGTACATCTCATCCAGTCCCAGTGATTTATCCAACTTGGTGCTTTCCAAAAGCTCCAGCACATCCTCTTCCTTAATATCTACATGCTCAAGCTTTTCAGTCCACTGCAAGTCATCCCTACAATTGCCAAGATCCCTTTCATAGGGCTAGGATAGGAAAGTATTCATTAAGTACCTCTGCTATCTCCTCTGGTTCCATACACATTTTCCCACTGTCACACTGTCGCAATTAGTTCAAGTTATGGTCTTATAAAAGAGAAGGCATACAACAAAGCAAAGATGATTGGGAAGCTTTTAAAACCCTACAGAGAGCAACTAAAAGAATCATTAGGAGGAAAAAGCTAGCAAACAATATCAAAGTGGATTGTGAAAAGCTTTTTCAAGTATGTTTTAAAAAAAAAAGAGATGAGAGTGGATATAGGACTGCTAGAAAATGAGGCAGGGGTAATAATGGCGGACAAGGAGATGGCTGATGAACTAAATGAGTATTTTGCATCAGTCTTCACTGTGGAAGACACTGTGCCAGGTGTTGAAGGGTGTGAAGGAAAAGAAGTGAGTGCAGTTACTATTACAAGGGAGAAGGTGCTCAAAAAGTGAAAGACCTAAGCGTACATAAGTCACCCAGACCAGATGAACTGCACCCTAGGATTTTGAAGGAGGTAGTGTTAGAGATCGTGAAGGCATTTGTAATGATCTGTCAAAAAAAATCATTGGACTCTGGCATGGTGCCAGAGGTCAGGAAAATTACAGATGTCACTCCACTCTTTAAGAAGAGAGGTAGGCAGCAGAAAGGAAATTATAGAACAGTTAGCCCTACATCAGTGGTTGGGAAAAATGTTGGAATCAATTATTAAGAATGAAGTTGTAGAGTACTTGGTGACATAGGACAAAATAGGACAAAGTCAGCATGGTTTCCTTCAGGGAAAATCCTGCCTGATGAACCTGTTGGAATTCTTTGAGGAGATTACAAGTAGGATAGATAAAGGGGATGTAGTAGATGTTGTATATTTGGATTTTTAGAAGGCCTTTGACAAGGTGCCACATGTGAGGCTGCTTTCCAAGTTAAGAGCCCATGGTATTACAGGAAAGGTACTGACATGGTTAGTGTATTGGCTGATTGGTAGGAGGCAGGGAGTGAGAATAAAAGGATCCTTTTCTGGTTGGCTGCCAGTGACTAGTAGTGTTCTGCAGGATCGGTGTTGGGACAACTTTTTATACTGTATATAAATGATTTAGATGATGAAACAAATGGCTTTGTTGCCAAGTTTGCAGATTATATGATTAGTATAGAGGCAGGTAGTGTAGAGGAAACAGGTAGGCTGCAGAAGGACTTGGACAGATTAGGAGAATGGACAAGGGAGTGGCAAATAAAATACAATGTTGGAAATGCATGGTCATGCACTTTGGTAGTAGAAACACGAGGGGTGATTGATAAGTTCGTGGCCTAAGGTGGAAGGAGTCAATTTTAGAAAACCTAGCACATTTATTTTTCAACATAGTCCCCTCCTACATGTACACACTTAGTTCAGCGGTCATGGAGCATACGCATCTTGGACCTCCAGAAAGTGTCCTCAGGCGGGTGATTGATAAGTTCGTGGCCTAAGGCCAGCTCTTATTACATGTACGTGCAGTTCAACTCTTTGAGTGAAAATGCAGAAAGTTTGAAGTTAGTAATTCATCTCCTTCTTCCTTAGGCCACAAACTTATCAATCACCCCTGCTGCGGTCTGGAGGTCCAAGGCACTGACCTCTACAAAGAAGGGATCCGTATGCCCCACGACTGCTGGACTAAGTGTGTAAATGTAGGAAAAATAAATGTGCTAGGTTTTCTAAGATTGATTCCGTCTACCTTAGGCCACGAACTTATCAATCACCCCTCGTAAATGTGTGAACTGTTTTCTAAATGGCGAGAAAATCCAAAAATCTGAGATGCAAAGGGATTTGGGAGTCCTTGTGCGGAACACCCTAAGGTCAGCTTACAGGTAGAGGCAGTGGTGAGGAAGGCAAATGCAGTGTTAGCATTCATTTCAAGAGGTCTGGAATACAAGAGCAGGGATGTGATGCTGAGGCTTTATAAGGCACTGGTGAGGCCTCACCTTGAGTATTGTGAACAGTTTTGGTCTCCTTATCTTAGAAAAGATGTGCTGGCACTGGAGAGGGTTCAGAGGAGGTTCACAAGGGTGATTCCAGGAATGAAAGGGTTATCGTATGAGGAACATTTGATTGCTCTGTGTCTGTATTCATTGGAATTTAGAAGGATGAGGGGGACTCTTATTGAAACCTTTTGAATGTTGAAAGGTCTAGACAGAGTAGGTGTGGAAAGGATGTTTCCCATGGTGGGAGAGTCTAGGACAAGAGGGGCGCCCATTTAAAACAGAAATGCTGATAAATTTCTTTAGCCAGAGGGTGGTGAATTTTATTACCACAGGCAGCTGTGGAGGCCAGGTTGTTTGGTGTATTTAAGGCAGACCTTGAAAGGTTCTTGATTGGACCTTTCATGGCATCAAAGGTTACGGGGAGAAGGCTGGGAAATGGGGTTGAGGAGGGGAAAAAGGATCAGCCATGACTGAATGGTGGAACAATCACACACAAAGCATAATATTGCAACTAATAAACACATAGAACGCTGGAGAAACTCAGCAGGTCAGGCAGCATCTATGCAAAAGTGTAAACAGTTGATGTTTCGGGCCGAGATCCTTCATCAGGACTGAGAAGGAAGGGGGAAGATGCCAGAATAAAAAAGGTGGGGGGAGGGGAAAGCAGCTAGCTGGAAGGTCATAGGTGAAGTGAGGAGGGTGAGGAAGGTCAAAGGGTGGGAGAAGAAGAAGAATGTCATGCACCTCCACACCATCTGCCATATTCAGGACTTTCCGGTGGCCAAACATTTTAATTCCCATTCCCTTTCCCTTTCTGACATGTTGATTCATGGCACCTTCTTTCACCAAGATAAGGCCACCCTCAAGGTGGAGGGGCAACACCTCGTATTCCATCTGGGTAGCCTCCAACCTTTAGGTAAAATCCACCATCGCACCCTTGCTACTATTCCCATTCCGTGGCCTTTCACTTCTCACCTGCCTGGGTCCCCTCCTCCTTCCTTTCCTCCTCTGGTCCACTCTCCCCTCCTACCAGATTATTGCTTCTCCAGCCCTTGACCTTTCCCACTCACCTGGCTTCACCTCTCACCTTCCAGCCAGCCTCCTACCCCTCCCCCCTCCCCCACCTTTCTGTATGGCATCTTCCCCCGCTTCCTTTTCAGTCCTGACGAAGGGTCTCGACTTGAAATGTCGACTGTTTACTCTTTTCCGTCGATGCTGCCTGACCTGCTGAGTTCCTCCATTTTGTCCGCAGATTTTTTTCATGTTTGTGATTTACCACAAATAAAGTACATTTACCACACAAGTTTAAAAAGTAAACTGTATAGGTGCTTCATACGTGATGAGACCTGGCGGCACGGAGTTCGGGAGTTTCATGGCCTGGGGATAGAAGCTGTTTCCCATCCTAACCGTCTTTGTTCTTCTGTGACAATTGACATTGCTGTCCTTAGCTGATCAACATGTTGTCTCTGGATGACGTCAGACACAACCTCCTCTGGGTCGAGAGTGGCCCAGTTCTGTCCTCGCTCTTTCCCAGTGCCTCTGTAGTCCCTCAATAGGACTGCTTGTCCAAGAGTGAAACGTTGAACCTCTTTGTTTGGGAAGCCTTCAATTTGTCCTGCAAACCCTTTCTGAGACCAGATTTGAGGAAATCCCAGCGTGAATAGCACAGCTGTTGAGTTGTTGGGTGTGGAGTGTGCTGCATTGCGATATGCAAGGAAGAAATTGGCAAGCTTCTGAATCAATATTACAGTAGTGTGTTCTGCTGCCACTGATCGCTGTGTGTTCTTTGGACCCTGGACAACCCTTTCCACCAAATCACTTGTAGCTGTGTGGTACTGTGCAGATGTAACATGTCTGATTCCATTTATTTTCAAGAATGGCTGAAACTGTTCCACCGCAAACTGTGGTCCATTATCACAGACTAAGTGTTCTGGATCACCAATTCTTGAGAAGAGGCTTCTCAACACATCAACAGTGACTTCTGATTACAACGGAGATGACCCAAAGCAAAGCCAGAAAAGACCACACTCTGTCTCAGGTCTACATGGCATCCCAAAATGGTTGGAATGTGCAACAGAAACTGCAGTTCCGCCTGTTTTTACCAGTGCTGGGATGAACTTGCCCTTGGTGGGGGGGGGGGGGGGGGAGTTGCCTTATGTGGAGATTGATTTATTGTCCCATCCAAGTTGAGAGCTGAAGTGTTGGAGGAGCTACACGCCGGCCACCTTGGCATGGTCAAAACGAACGTGTAGCCTCGAAGCTTTGTCTGGTGGCCTGGGATAGATCAGCAGGTCGAGTAGCTTGCCGTCCACTGTTCAGGATGCCAACATGTCCAGAAGATGCCAAGAGCAATGCCTCTCCAACCCCAGGAGGAGCCTGCATTGGATTCTTTTCGATTTCAGCTTTGCCAAATTTCTTGGCAGTAGTGGATGCAGATATGAAGTGGCCAGAAGTTTTCCCAATAGCAGAGAAGACCTCTTGGAGGACACAATTACAAGATCAAATTCAAGAGGACAACAGTCATGGTAATGCTGATGGATTGTCCAGTTTACCCTTGGAAAGGGAGATACCGGAAAAATTTATGAAAGAGGACACTCCTGGTGACGTATTCTCCCTAGTACGAAGTGTGAACCCCTGCCATAACAGTAGCACAACTTGTTAGGTGAGGCAGGTTTCTGTTTAGACCTTGCGATTTTGTTCACGCTCACTTTCATTCCTGACTGTAATTCATTTGTGTCTCTGGCTGCTGTTTCCATTGATACAGCAATTTCAACTGCTCTTTTAAATATGAGTTGTGCTTCAGTTAGGAGCTGTTTTTGACACTTTTCTCGAAAGATTCCACAAACTAAGTGATCTTAGTGCATCATTAAGCCCATCACTGAACTGGCAATACTCAGACAATCTCCTCAATTCAGCCACATTAACTGAAATAGATTAATTTTCCTTTTGATTCTGCTTATGAAGCTGAAAGTGTTCTGCAATCAACAATGGTTTTGGTTCTAAATGTTCCTGCATTACTTTCATGGCATCAGCAATGTTTATTTTGGCAAGTGTTGTTGGAGCAGTCAAACTTCTAAGCAAACTGTATGCTTTCCCACTGATTACACCTAACAAAGCTGGTACTCACTTCTCATTGTCTATTCCATTTGCTTCATAATACTGTTCAATTCACTCAGCATACATCAACCAATTATCCCTTGTGCAATTGAACACATCTATCTTTCCCATGTAGCCAGCCAGTTCTGCTTTCTTAAAAAAAAATCATTATTATTATCACCTGGTACTCACTATTTATTTACCCATGAATTGTGTCTGTTTACTGCCCTTTCTTTATTCTCGACCATTTTTCTCCTCTCACAAAGAAGAAAAAAGTCCTGCATTTTTAGAAAGTTTGAATGTGAAATAGCACTTGTACAGATAGGTAGTCACCTTGGGTTCGTCTAAGACTTCCTCATCACCTCTGCTATGTTTAATAACTCCAAAATAAAACTAATTGAAAGAAATCCACAGAGCTGGGAATAATATATGTACTCTAGTTTCATTTTTACTTCTGCAAGGTGCACGTAGATGTCCTGGTGGCATGATAACGTATGCCATTCACATACTTTTACATATAAACCCATAATGAATTATGTAAATGACAAAGAATACTTAATCAAACAATATATTTACAATATACTACTCAAATATTGCTGATAAATTAAATACACAACCGTAACTGTGAAACAGATGTACCACCTAATGGAGCAGTGCACATCTCAAAATCTGAATAGATCACAAGATCCAAGGCAATGTCTCATAGTCTACTCATCCAAATTTTTCAAACTTAGAGGTTTTTAAAGTCTAGCTTTATTTGTCACACATACATCGAAAGGTACATTGCGTCGGTTGCGTTAACAAGCAGCGGTGTGCTGGGGGGCGGGGGAGGCAGTCTGCAAGTGTTGCTGTGCTTCCAGTACCAACAGAGCATGCCCACAATTTACTAACCCTGACCCAAACTGAAGAAACCCACGCAGTCATGTGGAGAGCATACAAGCTCCTCACAGACAGCAACGGGAAATGGACCCAGATCACAAAGCTTGGCAGGACTGAGCCAGCATCTCCCTTGAGCTTCACCTCAACTGGACACAGTGAAAAATGCACAGGGAGCGCGAGTGTATTCTTGGAAGGTCCGATGTGTGAAAGGAAGCCATGAGTGTGACTTGTTGTTTTGTTTTTTTTTTCTGCAGGAAGCTGATTTGTAGCTTTTTGAATAGTGCTGTCATTGTCTGTAAGCTAGCCATTGTAAACAGTGAAATGGTCTTCCTGCTGCCGAAAGCAGAGGCTTGCTACTCTCAAGCCCCTTTCACAACCTCGGGAGCCGCTTTTCAGCCAAACAAGTCTTCTTTCAGGTGTGTGATCGCTGTTAAAGGTGTGGCAGCCAATTTGTGTGCCGCAACACCCTAAAAATCTTGAGGCTGCCTCTCCGAAAGAGTTCAAAGTGAATTTATTATCAAAGTCCATGAATGAATCTCAGGGTTGTATAAACAGCACTATGCAAATTTCTTAGGCACATATATATAGCTTGGGTCCTCAAGAATTTTGCACAGTAATTTAATGTATTGCACTGTGCTGCTACAAACGCAAATATCCTGACATGTGAGTGATGATAAACCTGATTCTCTATTGTGGACTGTGAGTGAGAAGGGGGCAGGGAGAAGGGCAATCATGGTTGGGGGGTGGGAAGCACCAGAGAGAGATTCTGTAATAATCAATAAACCAGTTCCTTGGAATCAAATGCCCTTGTCTGGTGTTTCAGGGTTTCAGAGCTGGGTGTGTCGGCACCCGCGTCACCCCACCCACCAGACCACACCACCGCCCCCCCCCCCACCACTGCACCACCCCTGCCCCTGCCACTCCTCCTCTGCCACCTGCCCCACATCATTCCCAACATCCTTTGCTCCCGCCAGATTTACAAACTCGCTCTCCGCCCCACGTTGACAAATACAGTACTGCGCAAAAGCCTTAGCAACCTGAGCTGTCTATACAAGTGCCTAAGATATTTGCGTAGTACTGTACATACTTCGATAATAAATTTACTTTTAAGCTTTGATAGATGTCACCTCTCCTGAGATTAATTTCTTCTGTGGTCATTCACTGTGACTAGAAAGAGATCAGCAGCGGGATTGCACACAACATGAATGGACAAACACCTCACATGCAAAAGACAACAAATTGTGTAAATACAAAGAGAAGAAAAATAAGCAATATAATAATAAATAAGTAATAAATATTGAAAACCTAAGCTCCTTCCCTCCGCTAGCCTGCAGGTCACCCTTGGGCAAGGTGTAGCACCTGCTTAGCCCCCCAATCAGGGTCATGTGAACCCATGGGGGCAGGTGGTGGATAGTCGTTTGAGCAGCCGATGCAGATCACAAGTCCAGGTGATGTGACCACTGACACCAGGCAGACAATCTCTGAAGAGTATTGATAATGGCTGGAGGCACCCCTCTTGTGAAGACACTGCCCAGAAGACAACAATGGCAAACCACTTCTGTAGAAAAATTTGCCAAGAGCAATCATGGTCACATGACACAGCACATAATGATGATATGCTTCACCTGTAATGGGTGGATTGTCGAGCCACCTTCACCACCCACTCCTTGCTCCTTGGCTCTCTGACCACCCCCCTGACTGCTTCTGGGAGCTCCGAGTGCCCCCTCCTACTTTCCCCACATGTCCCTCACCAGCTTTCTGCCTGCTACGATGAGGGCTGATGTGATAGAGGTGTACACATAGATAGATACTTTATTGACCCCAAAGGAAATTGCAGTGTCACAGTGGCATTATGTGCACATATATACAAAAATTAGAAGAAAAGTAGAAAGAATAACAATAAATTACCATAAACAGTCTAACAGGAGGGGGCCATCACTTCCCCAGCTGTAGGTTGACTCATTAATAGAGCCTAATGGCCAAGGGGAAGAATGACCTGATGTAGCACCCTTTGGAGCAATGCAGTTGTCTTAGTCTATTACTAAAACTGCTCCTCTGTTCAGCTAGAGTGGGATGCAGAGGGTGAGAAATATTGACCAGAATTGCCAGGATTTTCCGTAGGGTCTACCACAGCCTACAGTGTGTCCAGTTCGACTGCTACAACAGGGCCAGTCTTCCTAATCGGTTCATTGAGCCTGTTGGCATCACCCGTGTTGGTGCCATTGCCCCAGCACACCACCGCGTAGAAGATTGTGCTGGCGACAACAGGCTGGTAGAACGTGTGAGGGAGAGGCCTGCACACTCCAAAGGACCTCAGTCTCCTCAGGAAGTAGAGGTGACTCTGGCCCTTCTTGTACACAGGCTCTGTGTTGGTGCTCCACTCGAGTCTGTCATCCAGGTGCACCCCCAGGTACTTGTAGGTCCTCAGAGGCATAAATAAATGTAGAATGAGTGACATGTTCCAGGGAGGAATTGACCTTTACCAGAGGGTGTAATTTTAAGGTGATTGGAGGAGAGTGTTGGGGGACGTCAGAGGCAGCTTTTTTTATTTATACGGTGTGGTGGGTGTGTGGAACATGTCCCAGTTGTGTAGATGGGGAACCTTTGGGACATTTAAGAGACCTTTAGATGGGTGCATGGAGGGAAGAAAAATGAAGAGCTGTGTGCGATAGACGGTTCAGATTGATCTTGGAAGTCAAAGATCAGCTTTACATGTAGGTTAAAATACCAACGACCACTGCAGGCAGAAGAGACGCAGCTCTATAAAACTCTGGTTAGGCCACACTTGGAGTACTGTGTCCAGTTCTGGTCGCCTCACTATAGGAAGGATGTGGAAGCATTGGAAAGGGTACAGAGGAGATTTACCAGGATGCTGCCTGGTTTAGAGAGTATGCATTATGATCAGAGATTAAGGGAGCCAGGGCTTTACTCTTTGGAGAGAAGGAGGATGAGAGGAGACATGATAGAGGTGTACAAGATAATAAGAGGAATAGATAGAGTGGATAGCCAGCACCTCTTCCCCAGGGCACCACTGCTCAATACAAGAGGACATGGCTTTAAGGTAAGGGGTGGGAAGTTCAAGGGGGATATTAGAGGAAGGTTTTTTACTCAGAGAGTGGTTGGTGCGTGGAATGCACTGCCTGAGTCAGTGGTGGAGGCAGATACACTCGTGAAGTTTAAGAGACTACTAGACAGGTATATGGAGGAATTTAAGGTGGGGTGTTATATGGGAGGCAGAGTTTGAAGGTCAGCACAACATTGTGGGCCGAAGGGCCTGTACTGTGCTGTACTATTCTATGTTCTATGTGCTGGGGCCAACCCTTAAGTGTCTATGTGCTTCTAGCACCAACGTTAGCATGTCCGCAACTTACTGCACCTAACCCATGGAGCAGTTTAAAAGGTTGGCACAGCATCCTAGTCCGAAGAGCATACGCTGGGCTGTACCGTTCCGTGTTCTGTGTACCTCCGGTGCCATCTTCCCCGACAATCCCAGATGCAAACTTGCCCGTTTCTACAGCAGGCACCGCAAACTCGGCCAATTACGTCCTTTGGCCGGAGCAAGGGATGCAGAGCATTGTGAGATGTGAGCTGAGGCGGGAGTGCAGTGCTGAGCACAATGCTTTGCGGCCTCAGTGACCAGGGTTCAATTCGATCCTGTAAGGGGTTTGTACGCTCTTCCCCGAGTGGGTTTTCTTCAGGTGCTCTGGTTTCCTCCCACGTTCCGAATATGTACAGGTTAGGCTGAGTAAGTTCTGGGCATGCTCTGTTGGTGCCGGAACGTGGGTGACACTTGGGGCTGCCGCCAGCACGTCCTCCGACTGTGTTGGTTGTTGGCGCAAATGACAGATTTCTCCATGTTTTGATGTACGATTGACAAATAAAGCTCATTTAACTCTCCCTTTTTTTTTCCAAAAAAGATCCTAGATTAATGAGGTAAAACAGACATGATTTACATGGTTTTGAAATAGAAATATGGAAAAAAAAAGCTTTTATGCATTTAAGTTCTAGTCCCCAGAAAAAAAATGTGACTATTTTAAATTTCTGTACAGTGGATTCCGGTTGATTGGGTCGGGCACATTTTGGCCCAGTTTAGCAACTGCCCCAATTAGCTGAAGTTTCATGAAAATAATTTTTTAAAGAAAGCATAACTGAGTAACAAATTATGCATTTAAATGAAATACAGAACCAATGAGAAGACTACCAATACTACTACGGTGTTATAAATCTGTGTATTAGCTCCTGATAGTTTTTGATAGAAAAATTCATCACTGCTGTGTTCTTTTGACTGCCTGTAAATGAAGCAAATCAGCGCAGACAACATGCAGAAAATGGACTGCTTTCATTTCCTTCCTGAATAAAGTAAAAAAAAAATCAAAAATGACTGCTTTTTGAATCGGTCTGTTAGCCCACGTGGATAACGTAACACATGCACACACAACTGACGCTATTTTAAAAGCTCAAACAAGAGAAAATCTGCAGATGCAGGAAATCAAATTAGCACACACACCAAGCGCTGGAGGAACTCGGAAATCCAGGCAGCAGCCATGGAAAAGAGTGAGCAGTCGACATTTCGGGCCAAGTCCTGATGAAAAGTCCCGGCCCAAAACGTCGACTGCTTAATCTTTTCCACAGAGGCTGCCTGGCCTGCTGAGTTCCTCCAACATTTTGTGCGTATGGCTATTTTAAAAACTGTTCACTCCGCAAGATCTGGTGGCTGTTTGTGGCATCGCCAAAACTGAATGCTTGAAACCGCACTGAGCAGAACAGTTCTGAATTGTCTTACTACTTATTTCCCACCAACAATCAGCGACAAAAGTCACTGCTTTTTGACCACAAACGCATGCAACTGATGCTATTTAAAAGTAGTTCGCTCTGAGCACGGTGTAGTGTCTCACAGCCATACAAGTGCACGCGACTAGTTAGAATCTGTTCGGCAACAGTCTCCTGTTCCAATTAAGCGGCAGAGTGCCCCAAATAAGCGAAGGGGACCCCGGCTATTTTCCCCGATTAGTATTTGTTCGTTAAGAACTGGCCCAAATAAGCGGCTGTACCGATGGCCCGAGGAACCGGAATCCACTGTGATTATTAATGGGAATCGCGGCGCAGTAGGGTAATACCTCTCACAACCCGCTGGAGGAACTCAGCAGGTCGGGCAGCACCCGTGGAAAAGATCGGTCCACGGATGCTGCCCGACCTGCTGAGTTCCTCCAGCGTGTTGTGAGTGTTGCTTCAACCCCAGCAACTGCAGATTATTTTGGTGTTTAGGGTAATACTTCTGTCTCACAGTGCTGATGATCCAGGATCGAACCTGAGCTCGGGCGCAGTCTGTGTGGAGTTTGCATGCTCTCTCTGTAACTGCAAGGGCTTCTCTTGGAAGCTCCAGTTTCTTCCAAAATTCCAAAGAGGACACCAAGGTGCCCCTGGTGCGTAGGTAAGCGATAGGATCTGGGGAGAGTAGACGGGAAGATGGACAGAATAGAATAGGAAATAGAGCAATGGGTGCCTGATAGCATCAATTTTGTGGGCCGAATGGCTTTTTTTCTGTTTCATGACTATATGCCTGTTAGTTTTCTACTACTCTGTCTATCCTGTCTGAAATTTACTGACTGCCTCTTACGCCACTGGTGTTTCGGGCAGCAATGAAGATCCTCCATCTCTGGTGGTGTTCAGGGCTTCCTTCATCGGGTCAGTAGCTTCCTCTCGGTTTTCACTACTGTCAGCCGTGCAAATCCCGGGTGGAGACTCAGGAATACCGTCACACTCAGATGTAGAAGGGTTCTTCATTGATGTTTCTGTAACGATTTTGTTTGACCAGTCAGATCGTCAGCCCTGAGCTGAGCCCTGAACCTGGAGGACCGGTGGGCCACTCTTAGATTGGCCTCTACCCTTTGACCTGTTTGTCACGGGCGACCCTAAGAAAGCATAAAGCCCAGACCCCAGCCAACGTAGCTCTCCGGGTCATTGAGGCATGCAAGCCTCCAAACCCAACGACAAGGTTCCTCTTGGAGGTCTCGTCTGCAAAATAGGTACAGTTTGTTAAAGTTACGTGGCATTTGTTGACTGAAGAGTCAAGAGACTGCAGAACCAGGAGCGACAAACAGCCTGCTGGAGGAACTCAACGGGTCGAGTAGCATCTGCTGAAGGGAAATAACTATCGACATTTCAAAGACACGAGGTTCTGCAGGTGCTGGAAGTCTATGAAGTTAACTCGGCGCAAGACATCAACTGTTCTCCGCCCTCCACAGATCCTGTGGGATTTTCCTCGGGCTCTTTGTGGGTGGTATTGCAGTCAGTGCTTTGGGTTGACGCACTTCGTCGGAACCCGAAACATCGGCTGACCGTTTTTCCTCCCCCAGGTGCTTCCTGACCCTCTTGGGTTGTTGAATTCACGGTTTGTTATTAGAAAGCTGCCTTGGCCTACCTGTGTTTGTCTTGATCGCACAGGCCTGCGGAGCCTACGGTGGTCTGTCTGGGTGAGCAGTCTCTTCCAATACCTCAGGAGAATGTGCAGATACTGAGACAGCTCATGCCTGAAGAAGAGGGGAAGATGTCCCTGATCTATATTAGGTTCTCCAGCCCCTTATCCCTTTCACCAATCAACTTCTCAGCTCTTGACTTCACCCCTCCTCCTCCCCACCCGGTTTCACCCATCACCTGCCATCTTACACTTCTTCCTCCCCTCCCCCCACCTTCTTACTCTAACTTCTCATCTCTTGTTCCAGTCCTGATGAAGGGTTTCTGCCCAAAGAGTCAACTAGATGCTGCCTGGCCCACTGATTTCCTGCAGCATTTTGAGTGCATTAAATGGTTCAGCATGGTCTAGAAGGGCTAAAGGCCCAGTTTCAGTGGGTACATTTAATGTCAGAGAAATGTATACTATATACATCCTGAAATGCTTTTACTCCGCAAACATCCACGAAAACAGAGGAGTGCCCCAAAGAATGAACGACAGTTAAACATTAGAATCCCCAAAGCCCCCCCCCCGGTTCCTCCCTCCTGCACGTAAGCAGCTGAGAGTAACAATCCTCCCTCCCCTCACCGGCAAAAAAAGCATCCGCACCCGCCACCCAGCACTCAAGCGTGAGCAAAGCAACAGCAAACACACAGACTTGCAGTACTCCAAAGACTTCACGTTTCACCCAGTATTCGACATACCTCTGTGTGTGTCTCCCTGCCTCCCTCCCTCTCTCCCCCTCTCCCTCTCTCCCCCTCTCCCTCTCTCTCTCCCTCTCTCCCCCTCCCCCTCTCTCCCTCCCCCCCTCTCCCCCTCTCTCTCTCCCCTCCCCCCTCTCTCCCCCTCTCTCTCCCCCCCTCTCCCCCCTCTCTCTCTCCCCCCCGCAATAAAGGAGAAAGAGACGTCTGCATTTCACAGCGAGAAGGGAGACATAACAAACAACTCACTAAGTTATGATTTTAAGAGTCTGTTGCGTCACTTTTTTCGAGCTCTGTGCCCAAAGATCTCAGGTCTCCAGGCACACAGCCAAAGACCTTCTGGCTCCCACAACTCACCGATCTGCCCGGACATCGACCTTCGAAATGCCCGTCTCCAGAGCCACGAGATCTTGGCCCTCCCAAGGCAAGCTGAGCTCTTAGGCCACGCCCTTAGTGTGCAGAATAACGGCCGGTGGTAAGACCCCGAGAACGGGTCCCATTCCCAAAAAGAACCGAAGTCAGTGTGTAACTCCAGGTCAGGGTCTTCAAAAGAACCCCAAAAGGGAGAAATAGAGATATTAAAGATGGAAATAGAGCTGCTTCCGAAGATGCGAGCAAAGGAGTTGCTGTCTGGCGCCATCTTGACTAAGCTCCTCCTCAAGCTGTAGTTTTCTATGACTCTGCTGAGGTCAACTCTTTATTCGCCTTCATAGAAGCCGACTGGCTTGCTGAGTTCTTCCAGCATTCTGTGCATATTTAACCACCAAGCAATCAGACTGTTCTGAAATCCTACCTGAATCAGAGAATCCGACCGACTCGTTGATCCAGGGTCTGAATTGCGCAGCCAGCCATTCCCGTCCTAGGGATAGGCGTAGCATGCGGTCCCTTCCACACCTCCTGGAAAGAGGAACGTAGAAGAACATGGGAATTGAGTCCATTTCCAACCTTCAGAGCAGGAAGGATGTCAATGTATTGGAAAGAGGAAACTTGTTGGAATTGTCCCAGTGTTGAAAGACTTGGAGCAGAATGAGCCTTGAAAGGGATTCAAAATGATGTTCCATAGAGATAATCAGGAGATACTATTTCCACGGGTTAGAAAAGGATCTAAGGTAATTTGGCAAGCAAATACTGAGAAAATGAAGTGTAGTTTTGTTAATATGTCAGTAAACTGTAATCACAGTTTTCCCCCTCAGGGACATTGGAAGCAAGTTTAACAAAAGTTTCTTAAGGGAATTGGGTGAACAAAGTTAGTGAACAATATAAACGGTGTTTTTAAATCAACTTCATTTTAAAATCCTGCTTCACAAAAGCATTTAAAAAAAGTAATGGACGGTAGCGTAGTGGTTAGCACAGTGGTTTACAGCACCTGTGACCCCGGTTCAATTCCCGCCACTGCCTGTAAGGAGCTTGTACAGTCTCCCCGTGACTGTGTGGGTTTCCTCCGGGTGCTCCGGTTTCCTCCCACAGTTTGGAGGAATGTACCGGTGGGTAGGTTAATTGGTCATTGTAAACCATCCTGTGTTTAGGCGAGGGTTAAACCCGGGGGGTTTGCTGGGCAGTGCTGATTAAGGCACCAGAACGGCTTCTTCCGCATGTAACTTCAGAATCAGAGTTAGCTTTAATATAACTGGCAGATGTCATGAAATTTGTAGAATTCGCAATACATAATAATAGGAAAAATATATAAGTAAAATAGTTGAATTAAGTAATGCATAAATAATTTTTTTTTAAAAAAGTAGTGAGGTAGTATTCATGGGTTCCATGTCAATTCAGAAATCGTTGAGTGTGTGCCTTTGGCCTCCTGTACCTCCTCCTGACGGTAGCAATGAGAAGAGGGCATGGCCTGGGTGATGGGGTCCTCAATGATGGATGCTGCCTTTGTGAGGCATCTCTATAAATATATAAAACATTTGGAACTGGGATTTAATTGGGAAAAATGCTTGCATGGGTTGAGTTTAATTAATCACAGGGGAAGGCTATTGGGTCCATCATGTTGATGCTAACTCCCAGTCTCAGGCCTCTGTACCCCTGCAACCTGCTGTCTCCCCCACCTGGCCATCAACTGCCCTTTCTCTGTTTGGGTTATTCACCTCCATCAAAGAAGGGTGAAGAGGTTTAGAGGTGATTGGAAGGATTTGAAAGTGAAGATCAGAATTGAAAACAAGGGAACTTCTTGAGGTCGCAAGCCCAAAGTCGATGGTCAGGGATTCAGCAGGTATTTTAAGGTAGCTGTCGAAAGAGAGTGGGATAAACTGGGTATTCAAGAGAAACGAGCCTGCAGTAGTTGGAGTCTGGAACACTGCTTGGAGGAGCAAATTACAAACAGGAGAAAATCTGCAGATGCCGGAAATCCAGAGCAACACACATAAAATGCCGGAGGAACTCAGCAGGTCAGGCAGCATCGATGGAAATGAGTAGCTAGCAGACATTTTGGGCCAAGACTCTTCTTCAGGACTGGAAAGGAAGGGGGAAGATGCCAGAATAAAAAGGCCGGGGAAAGGGGAAGGAGGATAGCTGGAAGGTGCGAGGTGAAGCCAGGTGGGTGGGAAAGGTCAAGGGCTGGAGAGGAAGGAATCTGACAGGAGAGGAGAGTGGACCAGAGGAGAACGGGAAGGAGGAGGGGAAGGTGATAGGCGGGTGAGAAGAGGTGAGAAACCAGAGTGGGCAATAGAAGAAAAGGGGAGGGAGAGGGGAATTTTTCTTCACCGAAGGAGCAATCGATGTTCATGCGATCAGGTTGGAGGCCACCCCGTCGTAATACGAGGTGTTGCTCCTCCACCCCTGAGGGTGGCCTCACCTTGGCACAAGAGGAGGCCGTGGACCCACGTGTCAGAACGGAATGGGAATGGGAATGAAAATGTTTGGCCACCGGAGAGCTCCACTTTGGGCGGGGAGGCGAGGCGGGAGGCGAACGGGCAGGTGTACCACTTGGCGGCTTGTAGGGATAAGTGCCAGGAAGGATGCGTGGGCAAGGAATTGCGGAGGAAGCAACACCTGGGGGAAAAAGGAGGGGAGAGGAGCGTGTGTGGGGGGGGGATCCCTTTGGAGATGGTGGAAGTTGCAGGAGAATAATGTGTTGGTGGAACTCAGTAGGCCAGGAGGATTCCTTCTTCAGCCCTTCATGTCTTCCAACTATCCCCTTTCAGCTTCTTACCTTATCGCCCCCCTCTCCCCCTCCTATCGACCTATCACCTTCCAACTTGCGCTCCTCCCTCTTCCCCCACCTTCTCATTCTGCCCCCTGCCTTTCCAGTCCTGATGGAGGATCTCGGCAGATCCGGGGGCATCTTTGGAGATGAATTAACGGTCAACGTTTCAGGTCGAGACCTTCCATCAGGACTTAAGGGGCATCAAGACAATCAAGTCCTGATGAAGGTTCTCAGCCAGAAGCATCGGCTATCTATCTCCCCTCCATAGATGCTGCCTGACCCGCTGAGATCCTCCAGCACTTTCTGCGTGCTGCATCTTTTAAGAAACCGGTTTATGTTGGAAAAGAAGCTGTCGAACTGGGCACAGCAAGGACCCGCAGGGGGTAGCCGCGCCGCGGGGTGGAGGTTGAATTTTTGAAAGTCCCGCCACCACAGTGAGGCTCTCTGTTCTCTTGCAGAAGAAGGCGAGTTTTTCCTGAAGGTCCTGATCCCCAGTTACGCTGCAGGCTCGATAATCGGGAAGGGCGGACAGACCATCGTCCAGCTGCAGAAGGAGACTGGCGCCACCATCAAGCTCTCCAAATCCAAAGACTTCTACCCAGGTAAGTGTCCCACGCGGGCATGTGCGCCCCCCCCGGGGCACTGTTTCAGGTGGCCAAGGGCTGGTTGGGCAGAGCTTGCCTCTGTGGTTTTGTTGTCTTGCGGTGATAAGGGGTGTGGAGAAGATGTGGTCACTGACTACGAGGTATATGGTTCGTTACAGTCTCCCCTTCACCGGGAGCTTCAGCCCTGCAGTGGAAAGGTTTCATGCTTCAAGAAGAACTCGACTTGCCCATTGTGGATAATCTACCCGACTCCCACCACTCATTTGCATTCACTGTCCTCCTTTGTCCCATATTCCCATTTATCTGTCCTTCCCCAGTGTCTCCCGAACCACCTATCCACAGTTTCCACATCTGTCTCACCTACCGAAGTGTCCCCGATCCGCCCACCCTCTCACCCTCTTCAGTCGATGTGAGATTATTCTCCCACACACAAGTACGGTGATGCACGGGCACAGTTGAACGAATCGCTTGCCCCGTTGCCCCAGCCGGGGGTAAATATGAAACTTGTGAAGGTTCTGTTGCTGCTCCTTTCCACCGAAAGGTTCGAAGGTGCATTTTCTTGTCAAAGTATGCACGTGCAATACAACACTGATATTCACCTTCTCCAGATAGCCATGAATTATAGAAAGACTGTGGGTGTTGGTGAAAGAAAAGATATCAACCACCCCCCCCCAACCGGAACGAAAAATTAAAAAAAACAAACTCCAAACTCCACCAACTCTCCTTCCTTGTAGCAAAAAGAGAACAGCCACAATAACAATCAACGACCCTCGACCCATAACCATGACCCCCTTCACTCACAGAAACGGACAACAGCTGTAGCACCAGACCCCCAACCACCCATGTGGGAGGAAACCAGAGCACCCAGAGGACACGGGGAGAACGTACAAACTCCTTACAGGCAGTGGCAGGAGTTGAACCTGGGTCGCCTGTACTAGACTACCGTGATTCCCCCAAATCGATCCAGAAACTCCTGACTTTGCTCCTGGTTTCTTCATTTTCCCCTCTGCAGAGCACAACCTGGGTGGCAGGGTAGAGATACGTCTCTACCAAGGGAGACGTAAAATGCTCCTTCCCTCCACCGGCCTGCAGGTCCCCCCATAGCGCCTGCTCAACCCCACAACCCCCACCCCCCATGATCAGGGTCACGTGAAATCATGGGAGCAGGTCGTACGAGCAGCCGGTGCAGATCACAAGTCCTGGTGATGCGACCACTGACGCCAGGCAGACAATCTCTGAAGAGTATTGATAATGGCTGGGCTCACCCGTCTTGTAAAGACACTGCCCAGAAGAAGGCGATGGCAAACCACTTCTGTGGAAAAATCTGTCAAGAACCATCATGGGCCTGGAAAGGCCATGATCGCCTACGTCAGATGATGCGGCACATCATGAATAAGATTGCCTCTAGCGTGTACGGGGTCTGTGAATGAGTCAATATAAAATCGTTCCCTTTCTCTTTATATCCTGTAATGCTGGATGCTGGGTCCTCTGGATGAGTTCAAGGTACATTTATGACCTGACTGCTCACGCTTGCCCGTTTCCCATTTCCCTGAGTGCCTCTGATAATGAAAAGCCATCAATCTCAGATTTAATTTTAACAATTAATGGCCACTATCAATTGCCCAGAGACTTCGAACACTCAAGAGTCAGAATCAGGGTTTAATATCGCCGGCATAGGCTGTGAAATATGTTAACTTTGCGGCAGCAGTACAATGAAATACATGATAATATAGAGAAAAATTACAGTGAATATATATATGTATATTAAATAGTTAACTTAAATAAGTTGTGCAAAAAGAGAGAAAAAAAATAGAGGTAATGTTCATTCTGAAATCGGACGGCAGAGGGGAAGAAGCTGTTCCTGATTCATTGAATGTGTGCCTTCAGGCTCCTGTATCTCCTTCCTGATGGTAGCAATGAGAAGAGGGCATGTCCTGGGTGTTGAGGGTCCTTAATAATGGACGCTGCCTTTCTTAAGCACTGCTCACTGAAGATGTCTTGGATACCATGGACTCTAGTACCCACGATGGAGCTGACTAATTTTACAACTCTCTATAGGTTCCTTCGGTCCCCTGCCCATGCACCACAACCCCGGATGTAAGAGCATAAGACAAAGGAGCAGAATGAGGCCATTCAGCCCATCGGGTCTGCTCCACCACTCCATCATGGCTGATTTATTATCCCTCTCAACCTCACTCTCCTGCCTTCTCCCTGACTAATCAAGAACCTGTCAATCTCGGCTTTAAATATACCCAATGACTTGGCCTCCACAGGTGCCCGTGGCAATGAATTCCACAGGTTCACCAGCCAATGGCTGAAGAACTTCCTCCTCATCTCTGTTCAAAAGGGGCACCCTTCTATTCTGATGCTCTCCCACCATAGAAAACATCATCGTTATGTATGACATCATCGTTATGTGCCGTGTGGTATGACATCATCATTATGTGCCATGTTGTATGACATCATCGTTATGTGCTGTGTTGTATGATGTGGGCAATCATGGTCTTCCCATGACTATGATTGTTCTTGGCAATTTTCCTACAGAAGGGGTTTGCCATCGCCTTCTTCTGGGCAGTGTCTTTACAAGACGGGTGACCCCAGCCATTATCAATACTCTTCAGAGGTTGTCTGCCTGGTGTCAGTGGTCGCATAACCAGGACTTGTGATCTGCACCGGCTGCTCGTACGACCATCCACCACCTGCCCCCATGGCTTCACATGACCCTGATCTGGGGGCTAAGCAGGTGCCACACCTTGCCCAAGGGTGACCTGCAGGCTAGCGGAGGGAAGGAGCGTCTTACACCTCCTTTGGTAGAGATGTATCTCTACCACTCTATTTCATTAAGAAACAAATAACTGTAATTTTCCTGAATATTTGGCTCCATCTTTTCATTCTCACACACCTCCCAACAGGTTTTTCAGCTCCCCAGGCAGCAGAAATAGTTTCAATCCATCCACCTTATCCTCAATATCTAGGTTTTTTTTCCTGTAAGTGGCCTTCTAAATTCCAGGGAAATGCAGTCCCAGTTTCTATGATAAATTATCCCCAGCCCCAGCTCTCTCAGAACAGCACTGGGAGTTTTGGCCTAGATTTTGTGTTTGAGTGTCTGGGACAGGATTTGAGCCCACGATGAGTAACGAGATCACGTGGGCATAGAGTACTGTATCAGGCCCTTCGGCCTAGCGATCGTCCATTTGCTCTGATCGTACGATAGGAGTAATGAGATCATGTGGGCACACAGTATGGAATCAGGCCTCTTGGCCTAGCGATCGTCCATTTGTTCTGATCGTATGATAGGGCCACTTTATTCTCATCACCTTCCGAAAAATACTGTACACACTTGGGACAAGTTATTTAGTGATACAGCTCGTAGGCCCTTCCAGCCCTTTGGGCCTCACCACCCCAGCAATCCCCGACAAATCCAATCAAGCCTAATCTAATCACGGGACAATGTACAATGACCAATTAACTTTCCCGGTACGTCTTTGGACTGTGGGAGGAAACCCACGCATTCCACACGGAGTCTCGTTATGGAACGGTGCAGGAATTGAGTTCCTGGAGAGCCCCCAGCTGTGGTAGCCTTGTGCTAGCCGCGACAAATTCATTGCCACAGATAGATATCGAGGCCAAGTCGTTGGGTATATTTAAAGCGGAGGTCGGCAGCTTCTCGATCAGTAAAGGTCAAGAGTTATAGGGGGAAGGCGGAAGAGTCAGAATTCCGATTCTGAATGGGGTTGAGAGGGAAAATAAATCAGCCATGATTGAGTGGTGAAGTAGACTCAATGGTCTATTCAAACTGGTCTAATTTTTATGGACACAAAACAGTCAGTTGAGGTTAGAAATTCAGGATAGCACACACAATCTCAGCAGATCAGGGAACATCTATGGAGAGGATTGGACAGTCAATGTTTTGGGTCAAGATCTTCCATCAGGACATAAGGGACATCAAGACGATCAAGTCCTGATGAAGGTTGACTGTTTATTCCTCTCTGTAGCTGCTACCTGATCCACAGGCTGCGACAATCAACCCCTGCCCAAGACCCAAGGCTCCGGCAGCAGAGAGGGTGATGGAGACCGGCCAAACGCAGGCAGACGGCGTCGAGCTCCCGCTCGCCTTCTGCTCTCGTCCGTGCTGATTTCAATCTTACTTGGCGTTTTAGTTGGCGAGATTGTCGAGTGATGGAGTCGATGAAAGGTTCGGGTGGCACCATTAGGCCTCACGCTCACTCTCAACCGCGGTAAATTCTCTCAGAGACGATTGCTTAGTCGGCACAAAACACACGTTATTAACATGTAAATTACAGGCTCCAATCGCACAACTAGTAGTAGAAGTATACTTAAAAGAAGAAATGGGAAAAAGCAATTTCGTGAACTGGCTGCGGACGTCGCCATTAGTTGCTGGTGCCATCTTGGTCCTGAATGACAAATCCCTTATTCCGAGACTCTTTCATGGATTCAGACTCCCAGCTAAGGAAAGCACTGTAGACACATCTAACCTGTCCAGCACTGCGAGACTTTTGAATATTTGAAAGAGTTTGCCTCTCCTTCTACCGAATACGGGCTTAGACTGGACCAACTTCACAGTGCAGAGACTCGGGTTTTGATTCTGGCAGATCTGGAGGTTCTGAGGGGTTATTTGGCAAGATTGGATAGTTTAAGACTTTCTTCCTTGGAGAGGAGATTTGATAGAGGTGAGCAAAATTATGAGGGGTATAGATCGGGTAAAAACAAGCAGGCTTTTTCCACTGAGGTTGGGCGGGACTACAACCAGAGGTCATGGGTTAAAGGTGAAAGGTGAAAAGTTTAAGAGGAAACCTCTTCACTCAGAGGGTTGTGAGTGTGTGGAACGAGCTGCCAGTACAAGTGGTAAATGAGAGCTCGATTTCAACATTTGCACAGGTACAGGGATGGTAGTGGTTTGGAAGGCTGTGGTCCTGGTGCAGGCAGTTTAGATGGCTCGGCATGGACTAGATGGGCCAAAGGGCCTGCTTCTGTGCTGTCCTTTTCCATGACTCCACGATTCCTGTGCTGTCGGTCTGGCGTTTGCACCTTCTCCCCCCGACAGCACGTTTTTCCTCCCTGGGTGCTCTGGTTTCCTCCCACGTTCCGAAGATGTGTGGGTTATTGGGTTAACCGGCTGCTGTAGGTTACCCCCGCGCGTGGGTAAGTGTGGAATTATGGGAGTGTGGGGAGACTGGGAGAAGGGAGTGAGCTTAGCAGAGATATGGGAGTCTGGAGCACCAGTCTGCCGGAGGAACTCAGCAGGTCGACCGGTATCTGGGTGAAGAGGAATAACTGAAGTTTCTCTACGGGCAACGTTTCAGGCCAAGACCCTTCATCAGGACTGACTGATGAAGTGTCTCGGCCCAAAACATCCACTGTTTACTCCTTTCCATAGATCCTGCCTGGCCTGCTTTTTTCCTCCAACATTTTGTGTGTTGGTACTTAAAATTACACCATAAGACCATAAAATATAGGAGCAGAATTAGGCCATTTGGCCCATCGATTCTGCTCTGCCACTTCATCATGGCCCAATCCATTTTCCCTCTCAGCCCCAATCTCCTGCCTTCTCCCTGTATCCCTTCATGCCCTGATCAATCAAGAATCTATCAACCTCTGCCTTAAATGACTTGGCCTCCACAGCCGTCTGTGGCAACGAATTCCACAGATTCACCACTCTTTGGCTAAAGAAATTCCTCCTCATCTCCGTTCTAAATGGACGTCCCTCTATTTTGAGGCCGTGACATCTGGTCCTAGACTGATCCTGTGAACCTTTACTGTATCCGCCATGTCCTTCCTTTGCATGGGAGATCAGACCAAGATTATCATGAGCCCCGCAGGCCAGTGTGTCTGGACTTGTTAATTATTCTCTTATCTAGAGTCTTTAAGGCCTGGTGTTTTCTGGTTAATCTTGTCGAGTTAATTGTGACTGGCATGGGTTTTCTGCATTCAGACTGGCATGGGTTTTCTGCATTCAATGATTATTTCAGGTGGACTTCTGTGTCATACTCATTGTGGGGTTCTCGTACATGTCTGGAGAATGATTTGTCTTGCGGCGTCACTCGGTCAGGCCACTGAAGTTCCAGTGGATTCCACTGAATAAACTCTTATTCCTGGCTCAGTATGGGAGCCCATTGTTCCTCCACCCCTGTGTTTGGTCTGTCTACTCACACCAAGACAAAGATACGATATTCCTGCAGCAGTTACACTGCAGCGTTGGAGCGGAGGTGATTTTTCACTTTCTGTTGTCTTGTGACATTGAGGAGGGGGCTTGATCTTCATCCGCGGCCAATGGTCATCCCCCTCCTGTCCTTCATCCACGACCAATAGTCATCCTCCCTCCCATCCCCCACCAGCGGCCAATGGTCATTCCCCTCCTGTACACCAGCAATGGCCAATGGTCATCCCCCTCCTGTCCACCAGCAATGGCCAATGGTCATCCCCCTCCTGTCCTTCATCCTCAGACAATGGTCATCCTCCTCCTGTCCACCAGCGGCCAATGGTCATCCCCCTCCTGTCCACAACCAGCGGCCAATGGTCATCCTCTCTCCTGTCCACCAGCAATGGCCAATGGTCATTCCCCTCCTGTCCACTAGCAATGGCCAATGGTCGTTCCCCTCCTGTCCACCAGCAATGGCCAATGGTTATCCCCCTCCTGTCCACCAGCAGCTGCCAATGGTCATCCACCTCCTGTCCACCAGCAGCGGCCAATGGTCATCCCCCTCCTGTCCACCAGCAGCGGCCAATGGTCATCCCCTCCTGTCCACCAGCAATGGCCAATGGTCATCCCCCTCCTGTCCTTCATCCACAGCCAATGGTCATCCCCCTCCTGTCCTGAGGTGCTCGTCAGGGCCAGCTCGGTCACACCCGTTTCCTTGGGAAGGTACTCTCAGATGTCTGCTCCAGTCCCATCCTCTGCAAGGCTTCTGTTTAAAGAGCAGGTTGTTTAATCTGAGTATGTACTGTTGAGTGTGGGGTGGTAAACGGAGCTTTGCTTGGCCTCTGAGCGTGACAAGATTGATCCCGTGCCTCTAATGCAAACAGATGGTGCGTATCAGACACCTCCCCATTATCTCCGACTCCTTTTCAGACAGTCCATCGAAGAGGGTTCAAAGAACTGACTGGGGGGTGGGGGGAGGACGTGTTCCGCACAAGATGTCACTAGGCCGTGTGCGTAGCCAGGAGCTTTGCATGTCAATGAGGTTGTGTTCATGTGTAAATGAGTGGCCGCACCTGCTCCCGCGGACCTCTGACCCGGTCAAAATTGGTGGGGTGGCCCTTGTTTTTGTTTTTGATTCACTGGCCGTAGGCATCGTTGGCAATGCTGGTGCCCCTTTGTCTCCTCCGCCAGCCGCGAGGTTGTCACCAAGTCTCTCCCCTCCCCCCCCACTTGAACTCTTGCTCTCTGCTCCCAAGGGAAGGACTCTGTGTTTTTGAATGGTCTCTCTCCCCAGTGTTGTTACCGAGGTTCTCTGATTTATGGATTGGACTGTGGACTGTAGTTCAGACTGGACTCTCCTCAGTTTTATCTCTGTATATTCTGTGGTTCCTCCGTTCTTTCTTGTGGCCACTTGTACAATTTGTTAGTTTTTTTGCGCGGCTGGGAGTTTGATATTCTTGTTGCCATTTGTGTGATTTGTTTTTTTTATTTATGTATGTGGAGGGGGAGGTTGATGATTTTCTCTGAACGCTTTCCATGCTTTGCTTTGTTTTGCGTGGCTATCTGGAGAAGACGAATCTCAGAGTTGTATACTGCATACACACTTCGATAATAACTGAACCTTGAACCGGTGGTGGGGGGTGGGGAAGCTTTTGCTCTGCTTGAGGTGATGACGAGCCGTCACGGAGGCGGTGTGGGTCACCTACGGGCCTGGGACAGGTCAGGTAGATCCACGTGAGGAGGGATGTAGGTGAAATGTTGGTCTAGAAGGTTTGATCGCGTGATTCGCGATGTTAACAAACTGAGTAGTAGTTTAATTGAATGATGGTAGGAAGCAGAGGGCGGTCTTGGACAGTTGTGTTTCAGAATGGAGATCAGAGTGCTGCAATGCGTCGCAGAGAACAGTGCTAGGTCCACTGCCGTTAATGATACAGATGAAAGTACAGGAGACACCAAAATTGGTAGCAGAGTAGCATTAGGTGTTCTCAGCTTCCAATAGGCTATGAATCCCGTAAAATACGGGACGGAAGGAATGGACGTTGGAATGTCACTCAACCAAGTGTGAAGTGGTACATTTTGGGAATTTATTTTTAAGAGAAGAGAGCATGGTAACAAGGCCCTTCCAGACCACCGAGCCTGTGCCCCCCAAATAAACTGGTGTCTAATCAATCTTATTAACCTGTAAATGTTCAGAATGTGGAGGGAACTGGTCACGAGGAGAACGCACAAACTCCCTACGGACAGTGGCGGAAATGAACCTGGGTTTCTGGTGTTATAAGAGCCTTGCTGCACCCCGGGGGGGGGGGGGTCAGGGCGCACACGAGAAATGGCAGATCTCCAGGGAGTGTCGTTGAGCCGATAGACCTGAGGATTGAAGTATCTGGGTCTCTGAAAATGGGAGCGCAGGTAGCCAAGGTGGCCAGGGAGGCCTTCAGCGTGTTTGGCCGAGAAATTGGGGTGCAGAATTGGGACGTGAATGGTGCAGTTGTACAAAAACAACAGGAATTCTGCAGGTGCTGGAAATTCAAGCAACACACATAAAAGTTGCTGGTGAACGCAGCAGGCCAGGCAGCACCTCTTCCTAGAGATGCTGCCTGGCCTGCTGCATTCACCAGCAACTTTTATGTGTGTCAGTTGTACAAAAGGTTGCTCGGGCCACACTTATTGTGTGCAGTCTGGTCCCCAAAACTATAGGGATGATCTGACAATGCCAGAAAGGGTGCAGAGAAGGATTCACGAGGGTATTACATGGATTGGAGGGGT